>NC_050454.1:66990144-67202644 GCF_903995425.1 Onychomys torridus
AAGAACACACACTAGAGGCGGTTAATCATGATTTCTTTTCAAGTGTTGACATCACCGGTTAACTTGGTACGAGTTAGCTAATTTCTCTGTGGCTTCAGATTCTCCTGAAATAACACCGAGCACCTTGAGGGTGCTCTGACCACGCTGGGCTCCCCAGCCCAATGGGGACAATGTTGTGTTAGTTGCTCATCACTAACAAAGAGCTCAAGGGATCAGTCCATAAAAGGAAAGGGTTGTTTCGGTTCATGGTTTTGGAGGCTCTCGTCCGTCCGTGGTCAACTGGCCTCGCTGCTTTTGGTCCTGGGGTGAGGTAGCTCATGATGGATGGGACTCGTGCCGGACGAAAAGTCACTCCATGGACAAAGAGTGAAAAAAGACGTAAAGGAAAAGATGAGGTCTCCAAATCCTCACAAGGCATGGCCCATAGTCTTTCCACCGGACCCCATAACCTTAAAAGGTTCTCAATAGTGTGAAGCTAGAGATTAGGCCTTAAAAACAGGCTTTTGAGAGATGCTCCAAATCAGCATGTGAAGGGGGAGGGTATCATGTACATAATCAATGAAGAGATTTATTATAAAACCCCAGTAGTGATTTTCCATTCAAAATAGCATCCACGAGAAGAAGGAGGGGATTAATCAAGTGTATTCACTAAATAGAGCTTGGCGATCAAAATAACAGCAGCCTTCTGCTTCTGCTGATGCCACGCTCCATGCAAGCACGGGAGCAGGGACTGTGTGAGGCCTGAGCTAATGTTGGCACTAGGGTGCCAGCTCTTGAGCCTCCTGCTTAGATCCGTTTTTCTCGCTGTCCTCACACTCACAGGAACAGAGCACCATCTGTGCTGTGCCACCCGGCTCGGATCAGTTTTTCACAAAGGTAAATAAGACCCTGATGTCACTTAAAAAGCGCCTCCAACAATTGGCCTCAATTTTAACTGAATTCAGTCTCAAGCCCAATGCCAACTCAATATGCCTGCTCTGTCCATAAATCGCTAGAAGGTGGACAGGATGGTTCAGTAGGTAGAGGCACTTGCTACAAAGCCAGACAACCTGAGGCCAATCCCTGCTATCTCTAGGATGAAGGGAGAGCATTGGCTCATCCTAAACACTGTAGGCCTTTCTACCAACTCTGCAGTGAAAACGATCATTTTTAAGATGGGCAAAAATGACAAAGCATGAAAAAAACATAAACCCCTGCCAGTGTATACACCATCTACAAGATGCACAAAATGTCATATTGCCTCGATACTTGGTTTAGCACAAACCAAAAAAGGCACATGTCAATCAGAGCCTTGTTGCTCTTGGTTCCAACTTGAAGCTGGAACAGGCCCTTGCTTACTTCTCATTCACTCCAAGGGGCTGGGGATATGGCTGAAACAGTCAAGTATTTACCGCCCAGGCATGGACCTGAGTTTGGATCCCCAACACATACATAAAAAGCCAGACATGGCAGTACAGCCCTGTCATCCTAGTTCTAGGGAGACACAAACAAGTGGAGTCCTGGAGCTGGCTAGCCAGACGGGTGAGGCAAGTCAGCAAGCTCCAGGTTCAGTGAGAGACATGGTCTCTAAATATAAGGTGAGAAAGTAATCAGGGAAGACACGTGATACTGACTTCTGGCCTACATATGTTCACATGCACACACACACACACACACACACACACACACACACACACACACCAGATCACCATAGGAACCTGAGACCAGGTACATGCACCACACCTACGCCACTTCTAGGTAATGGCTTATCTGCTGTCTAGGGGATGCAGGAGCGAGTCCATGGTCTTTGGATCCAGGCCCACATCTTTCAGCTTCTGCTGTGTTTATCTATCTACACTGTCTTCTGATAGTTCCATACTGGGTAGAAACCACAGAATGCTCCCAGAGACACACTGCCTAAGGTCAAAGTTAAGTTCTTCAGACCCAGCAGGCAACAAGGGGAAATTCCTCTTAACCTGGTGCTCCCCGGACTTTCTTCATCCTAAAGTCTTACTTTTGTAGAGCATACTGACTGCCTGTAGAAAGTGAGCGTTTCATCAGTTCCCACTGTAGGAAACAACCGTAACAAAGTGTGCCTGTTACTATTTCATCTCCTTCCATTAATCAAGTAATCAAAGCGTCTGACTCACACTGGCTGCTCCAAGTGTCAATACCATGCCAGTGATACCCTCACCTGGGAACCTTCCTTCTCCAGTGTTCTGTCTTCTCATCCAAATCTTTCCCATCAGCCATAAAAGCAGCACACAGACTCAGAGGAACATGGCAATAACGAACCCGAGGAGATCATCCTTGGCTCCGGCACCGCTTACTCATTGGGCATGAACCAGATATCATACTCACAGGAGGGAGGTTGGGAGGGAGAAGAGAGGAAGAAGGGATGGGGTATGTGCTTTAAAAAGAAGCATTATGTAGAGCTCTATCACCCTAAATCCTCTGTCATGGGCCAGGCATAAAGGGGTCAGAGAAATCAAGAAATGTGTCACTGTGTCTCGTAGCTGTGTTGAGGAGTAAGGCAGAGCCAACAGAGTGCAGGACTCGGAGAGATTTACAGAGCCGTGGTTCCTACTGTTCACATTTAACATACATCCTCAACAGATCTCTCTATAATTGTTATTTTAAATCTGTCTTTGCAGTGCTGGGGATTAAACCCAGGTTCTTGCACGCAATATGAGCAAGTACCCTACCACTGACTGACATCATCAGTCTCTCAATAATTAAAGGGGAGGGGGGGGACCATCAACGGCCTTGAACCAATATTTCTAATTATGGGTTTATTAGTTTGCTTTGTTTGTAACACAATGCATCCAAAATTCTTGAAGACAAAGCAATGAACTGTTCAAAAATACTTTGGAATGATTAGCATATTTAAAACTTTAAAAGACTTTAATATCTCTTTCTGGGGCTCAGTTTAAAACCGCACCTTCTCCCATGCCTCTTGGGATGAAGGAAACAACAGCGCTGGTTTCTAGGTCATAAATCTGGCCTGCCATCCACACCACCACCCTGTTCTTGCATGGCAGTTCTGAGAAGAGAGTTAACTGCTGACATTGGCCCAGGCTGCAATGGGGCAAACGCTAAGCCTGTCAACTGCTGCTTCTTGTTGGGGCACTGTGCTGTTTGTTACGTATATTCCACTTCTAATGGGAGTCTGTCAGCTCCTTTTTGTTTGAACTTGACACAATGGGAAAAGCCCTTAGGGGTTAATTATTAATCTCCTGAAGAAATCTGAAACAGATAATGAACAGGTCTTGGGCAATGTGAAAGACACCCAACAACATGTGTCCAAACCAGGACTATTCCCAGGCAAGTGCTCTCAAGCTGCGGTGCATTACTGGAGCCAGAAGCGGGATGGAGGAAGAGATGAGGGTCTGGGCCCAAGGCCCAGGGAATTCTGTTTCTGCTCCTTAATCCCCAAACGACAGGAGAGAGCTTCTTCACTAGCAAGCCTAAGTGTCCTCTATGCTAAAATGGGAAGAAGCTGAGTAAGAGGAGGGCTGTGGAAGACCACACCGTACACAGCCTGAGCCTTGGAAGTCACTGAAGAGGGAAACCAGTTTTTCCTTAAACCCTGATATCATCAGGCAGCAGAATCTCAAGGTTTTCAAACAAGCGTGAGAAGTGCTCTGGGAAATTCACAGACCTGAATTCATACCTGAATTCACAGACCCTCGTTCCTGATGGCACTGAACACCCAAGACTCCCAGACAAGGAGTGCAAAGACAGCGGTCTCACAAGGACAGAGTGAGCAGTGCCCTCGACAATGACCGGCGACAACTCAGACACACTGCTGGGCAAGGGGAGATGCCAGCTCTTCAGTTACTCACATCTCTACGTAATCTTTAGAAAAGCCATTGTTGCCTCTAGCTGTTGATGGTTCATCTTCCAAATAAGAAACGAAATTGTAGTACCTTGGGAAGAATACAGCCAGTGTGATATATCATTGCCCAAGAACTTGTCAGGAAAGAGAGATGGCTCGGTGTTTAACAGGAACTGTGGCTTTTCCACCTAAGTTCAGATCCCAGCTCCTGAGTGAGGCGACTCACAACTGCCAGTAGTAACTCCAGCTCCAGGTGACCTGTCACCCCTTCTAGCCTTCCACCAACACCCACAAACATGTGGGGAGCGCGCACACACACACATACACACACACACACACACACACACACACACACACACACACACCAAAAATGAATGAATGGATGAGTGAATAAACAAACCAAAATTTAATGCAAATTTGTAGTATTTACATCTTAAGCCTCACACTTTTTTTTAAAAAAAAAAAATTTATTTTATTTTATTTTTTGGTTTTTTTTTTGAGACAGATTTTCTCTGTGCAGCTTTGGAGCCCGTCCTGGAACTCGCTCTGTAGACCAGGCTGGCCTCAAACTCACAGAGTTCCGCCTGCCTCTGCCTCTCGGGTGCTGAGATTAAAGACGTGTGCCACCACCGCCCAGCTGGCCTCACACTTTTAAAGGGAAAAATCAAATTCCAGGTACTTCGGGGTTGGGTGATACCACTGGTCAAATGGATTTGCTGCCAAGCTGACTCAGAAAAGTCAACATCCAAAATCAGGCTCTTTGTAGGTACTCCCCAGCCTCGTACAAAGTGATAGGAGGCTGGATCTGAATGGGGATTTCAAAGTAATGTTAAGTAAAAGGACAGGATCTCTTTCTTCACTTCTGGTTAACAACCACAAACAACTCCATTATGCAGGAGACATGTATACCAAGGGCTTAGGCCTGGGGAGTGGAGGCCATTCACCAACTCAACATAGACACAAGTGCCCTGCTTAGAGCTGGGGGGGGGGGGGGCATTCACCTCTTAGATAATGGTAATACTTTATCTGAGCCTTGGAAGTCACCAGTTTTTCCTTAAACCCTGCTATCATCAGGCAGCAGAATCTCAAGGTTTCAGCATATTTAAAACTTCATGTAGACACAAGTGCCCTGCTTAGAGCTGGGGGAAGAGGGGTCAGGTACTAACTCCAACACAGGCAGGATTCTTGTCATGGGTCAATCTGGAAAGACTCCGACTATTTGAGTCCAGGCCTGGGAGCCCATGGTGTGTTTACACAGGGTCTAGTTTACAGGAGCCAAATCAATAGAGTAGAATTTACAATTATACCTCAAAAACTCTGGGGTTTTTGTTTTGTTTTTTATTCTTTCTCACACATTACATCCTGACCTCAGTTTCCCCTCCCTCCTCTTCTCCCAGGCCTCCCCCCAAGATCCACTCCTCCTCCGTTTCCTTTCTGAAAAAGACATGCCTTCCAGGGTTATCAACCAAAGTGGACTAGGGAGGGGTAGGTGGGGATGGGAACAGGAGGGGTGGGGAGTACTGAGAGAGACAATTGGAATTGGGGGACACGTGGGGGGCAAGGTAGAAACCAAGTGCAATTTAAAACTCTGGTTTTTATTTCCCTTTTTTTCTATGCAGCCCCATGGTTGTGGGACACAGCAAGGGCACTGAATATGGACACTGTATATGGGCACTATATACAGGCACTGAATATGGACACTGTATAGGGATACTGTATAGGGACACTGTATACTGGCACTGAATATGGACACTGTATATGGGCATTGTATATGGACACTGTATACAGACACTGTATATGGACACTGTATACAGATACTGTATATGGACACTGTACAGGGACACTATATACGAGCATTGTATATGGACACTGTATACGGACACTGTACAGGGACACTGTATACAGATACTGTATATGGACACTGTATACGGACACTGTACAGGGACACTGTATACAGATACTGTATATGGACACTGTATACGGACACTGTCAGGATTGTGTTGCATAAAAATTGAACTAGATAGGAGCTCTAGTTTAGGCAAATTAAATGCAAAATAAACAGCAATCACCTGTTCCTTCTATCTAGATGCAGTATGTGGCTAGGAAGATACGAACATGATTCAATGATTATATTATCCACCTAATCTCATCATCTCAAGTATTACCATTATCTAAGAGGTCAAATACCTGGAAAATTGTTTTGTAGTACTATCCCATCTTTAACTTCTAGTAACTTCTGGCCTTGACCCTCCTGAATTACAGAGGCACCAACGTCTTCTGTGATGATGGAGAAATGATTCATTGTCATGTCTTTAAAAATGATAGTTCTGCCGGACGGTGGTGGTGCACGCCTTTAATCCCAGCACTCGGGAGGCAGAGGCAGGTGGATCTCTGCGAGTTCGAGGCCAGCCTGGTCTACAGAGTGAGTTCTAGGACAGTCAGGGCTACACAGAGAAACCCTACCTCAAAAAAAACAAACAAAGGGGGGGGGATGAAAAGATAACTTTAAAAAGCAACTTTTTAGGAAAGTTGTAGGAAAACAACTATTAGAACACAATAGGAAGCAAATGAGATCGGGGTAGAGATGTCCCTCTGCCCAGAACAAAATCTTTAAATACATATGTACACATGTAGTGTGGGCATACATAAAAATATAAAGCCGAAAGTATTTTTAGTGTGGCAAAGTGGAATAAATCAGAAAGAGCATTATTAGGTGAGTGACACCAGACGAGCTCTGTTTCCAGCGCAGCTGTCCCTGAGCTCCCAGCACTGGGTAGCAGATGGATGAAGACTGGGAGAGGAGGGTACTGGGGGTAGGGAGGATCACGAACATCAACCCAAACCAAAGCCACTTCTCAGCTCTGTCCCGCCTCGACAGGAGCTGGGGTGAGATATTAAACAGCCTGTCTGGGTCCTCTCACAGCGGCCCCTCCGCGGGGTTCGGGTTTGGCCCTTCTCTTAGTCATGCGCCTCCTCAAAAACCTGCCCCTGCATCTCCTTAGAGATTGTATCAACACCAACTTGTGCAGGGAAAGAGCCATTACGACATCTGCGGAGCTGGGTTCTGACATGACTGAACTCCTCCTGGGTCTTTTAATAGCATGTCTAAGAATGCACCTGGAGGCTCGAAGCTGCCCTTCTTCGCCAACTGACACATCCTCATCGGCCCTCACTTCATTGTTTCTTAATTTAGGAACAGAACCAAACTCCTTATAAAACCTTCCCTTCAAATGCCCATGGTTGAGTGATCCCAATATAACCATAAACTAGACTTTTTAAAAGTCTGGTAAGCCAGCCACGATGACACAGAACTGTAATCGCAGCACTGGGGAGACTGAGGCAGAAGAGCCAGAGGGAGGCCCTGCCTCAAAAGAAATAAAATAAAAAAAGTCACATTAGCCAGAATGCCGAAGGTCCCCACCCACAGGGGTGGTTTGTCCAAGGCTGGCAAAAGTGCCCACACCGGGAAATGTCCAAGGCTGGCAATAGAAGAATGAGCACAATGCAAGAGGGGAATCCTGGGAAAGAGTTCCCATAGCTCAAGTCAAGGATGATTTCACTATCAAGATAAATACTATCTCGTCAGGACAGAAACTATCACTAGTTATAACTGGTTGGTTTGCATTTGAAGTGTCTCTGAAAGGCTCACACAGTGTTCAGAGGTGAGGCCCTGCGAAATGCCTAGATCCTGGGGCTCTGACTTCATCTATGAATTAATGAATGGTGCACAGTTTTACAGCACTGCTGGGAAGTGAGAGAAACATAAGGAGGTTGAGCCTGTTGGAAGGTCACTGGGATTGAGCCTCAGAAGGATGTATTTTGTCCCTTGTCATTTTCTCTTCATCCCTCTGTCCTCTACTGCCTGCCCTCAACAAGGTGAGCAACTCTGTTCTGCCATGCCCTTCTCCCAGGGTGTTCAGTCACACATTGGCTCAGAAACAACAGAGGCACCCCATCTCCAAATACCATCAACATTCTACGACTTCGAGACCTATGTGTTCAATGCATGGAGTTGGGGAGACACATTTAAACTACGGTTTTAGGAAGCCATGAGTCTATGCTGATAAAAGTCAAACTGAAATCTTGTAATGCGGAATCTACCTCATTTCAAAATTACAAAAGTCTTACGAGGAAGAAGAGCATAACTTCCAAGGAAGAAAGCTACAGGTATATCATCTTAACCATTTGACCCAGATGAGCACACATCACCACACGTGGGACATGTCAAAATCAGCCACTCTCAGAAGACGCAAGATCATGCATATCCTCGGGAACAGCACATCCGCCCGTGGTGCAGAACACAAACTGAGTGATGTGAAACATTTAACGATATTAAATCAAATGGACTCCACAAAGCGTGTGGCCTGGGGTTTTCCAGTGTCAAGATCATGAGACTCAAGGATGCACTGAGGAGCTGGGCGAATGTAAAGACTTAAATGGATAGACACAATTCTCAACTGGAAACTGGGCAGGCTGCACTAAGGACAGACACCAAAACTCAAAGGATATGAGAAGGGGCGGATGACTAGATGCACCAAATCAGTCCCATGAACTGGGTCCCTGGACGGTGTCGTGCAGAAGAATTATCATTGTAGGAAAAAACCAATACCAGTGCCTGGGAGTGGAGGGCCACTTACTCTGCAAAGATGTGGTGGAAAGAGAATTGCTTATGCTACAGTGCCAACTTTTCTCTAAGTGTGCTGTGAATTCAAACTAAGAAGTTCTATTTGTTTGAAAGAAGGTGGCCCTAGCTGGCCTGGGACTCACGAGGTGGACCACATTGGCCTCGAACTCACTCACAGAGCTCTGCCTGTGTCTGCCTTCTGGTGCTTGTTATTAAAGGGATATGCCACTATGCCTGGCCTTAAAATGTTTTAATCATATTTACTTATTTGTGAATGAGGGTAGAGGGAAACCCACACGTACCACAGCATGCATGTGGAGGTCAGAGGTCAGAGGTCAGAGCACAGCATGTAAAAAGTGATTCACTCCTTCCACCAAGTGTATTCTGATGAAATTCAGATCATCGGAATTGGTGACAAGTGCCTGGATTCATTAAGCCATTTCAAGGGCCCCAAGAGCAGAATTTTTAAATGACCATTTACTGTATTGTATGTGCAGATACAGGTACAGATGTGGATAATCTGTATGAGATATCTCTGAGCTAGTGACTATATGATATATGAGAACTGATTAAATAATAGCTCACATTAGAAAAGGCATGTGGCCCTTAAGCCACAAGTCCTTATGAGCTCTTCCTGTCCTCATCAGAGTATCTGCCTCCTCTTTTAGCAAATCAGTGTAAATTTGGGGCCGAATGCTGTCTTTTCATGCCAAGCCACTCCCGGGACAGCTGTCAACACTCAGAGTACCCCGAAAGCTCAGAAACTCCTCCTGCCTCTGAGCATCCTCAGTAGGTCAGAAACCAACCTTGGTCAAATTTCTTATGGGTTCTAATTCCAGCCAAGTACTAACCAGGGCCAGCCCTGCTTAGTTTAACAGATTATATAAGATGCGGTGCATTCTGGGTGGTATTGGCCATGGACTCCTGTGGGTTTTAATTCCACATCTCCCCCTAGAGTCAGGGGCAGTACCAGATATCTTGGTTTGGGTATCTAACAGGCATGCTCTTCTGACCAATTCCTGTAGTATTTAACAAAAGTTCCCCGATCATCTGACCTTGGCTGTTTCCTTGAGCCACTCCAGTGCAGCAGGAGAGAGCTTTCTTTGGTGGAAACACCTCCAGGGCAGGCTACTAGTGAGGGGGACTCAGCTCGGAGCTTGGACTGTCCTGTACAGAGGGAAACTAAGGGCTACAGGAAGACCAAGGCTCAGCCAGATTGGGGAAATCAGAAATAGGGGTTCTCCAAACGAAAATAAAAATAGGAAGCCACAGGAGGTTAGCCAAGTTCCTACAGGGCAGTATTTACAATGGTTAGTTTTACACACACACACACACACACACACACACACACACACACACACACACACCAGCAACAGGACTCGGGGTAAGTTGTCCAGCCTCTGCCTCAGTTTTCTTATTCACATATAACAAATAAGGATGTTACCCTGCTGGAGTTTGGGAAGGTTTAACGCTTAACATGTTTTCTATGCTTCTGCCTTTCATACACTATCTATAACTTAACAATTTCTATGTGACACAACATATATGTTATATATATATTAAACATATTAATTAATTTGTAATTAAATACAAATAAGGCTTATTATCTAGAATATTTCATAATTATCTTGTAATATAACGGCTCGGTCTTGGGAATGTCCAGTGTTCCACTATTCCACAAGAGAAGGCAGCACACTCAACTAGCACTTGCTCTTGTGCAGGATGATTTGACATCTGTCATCATGATCGTGTGGCCGGGGAAGAGCTACAAGGTGTGTGAGGAGGGACAGACAATGTGTGCCACCGCTGAGGTCAGACAAAGCTGGCCACCAAAGGCCAGCAAACGTCAGATGGGCTTTGAACACCTCTCTGTTGGTGCCAGGAGCCAGATTCTCAACTCAACAAGCTTGGTTATCTGCTGTGACATCTTACTATAAACCTAACACAAGGACGAAGGGCTGGAGCCAAGGACAAAGAGATTTAAAGATCCCAAGTGGGAGTCGCAAGCAGGAATGGAGCAACCATAAGATCCCAGAAAAAGGGAGCTCCAGAGCCTCCCAGTACAGCCTTCAGGACAGAGAAAAGCTCTGGCTCAGAATTAATTGACACTCCACAGACTCAAAAGTTTCAACTTCTTACCAAGATTACCTCAAAGATGAGAAGCTTCAGAATTTACAGAGCTGAGGGGGGAAAAATCAGGTAGCCAGGATTTTCCTCTGAGCAGGCTGTGGTCTTTCTGAAGTAAACTCAGAACACTTCTCAAGTGATGAACAAAGAAGTGGCCTTCCAACCCAAAGACGCCATAAAACTCGGGGCAACTGGAGGTACAGGGTGCATGGCAGGCAATCTCAGTTTATGTGGGTCTCCATGAACAATCTGCAGATCCCAGGCAGGGTCACAGCTGGAATCCAGTGTGCACAGGCAGACATCCATACCGAAGCTCTGAGCAGGTCACAAACACGTCATCAGGCAAAGCAGAAATGTCCTCGTGCAGCATATGAAAAAAAGAAAACCAAAACCTCCAAACTTCCCCCTTCCCTTCTACAGGATCCTCATAACGAATTTTGGAAAGTCCTCACTGCCCGGTGAAGTTAATTACTGCTGAGGTCTTCCCAGCTGAAACACGCCGCACCTTTGGAAAGCTCTGGATTAAGTTCTGATACCCTACAGGGACAGTGACCCTAAGCCAGTGACCTTTCGCCTGGGAAGTGAGGGAATGAAGGCATCTCAGCCCAGTCACAGAGACCCAGGAGCCACTGCCAGAATTGTAGCCAAGAGAATGTGATCGTGGCTAAGTTGGCTACTTCCAATCCAACCTATTACCTCCTCTAGAGCTTCTGGGTACTCCACTAATTCTCTCTAGGTCTCTCTGCTCACAGAACTCAGAAAAGCTAGGGAAGGACTCGGAGTTTAGCCCAGCCATATGGATCCCTGAATGATCATGTGGAGATAGAGTGAACCACCCACCCTCAACTCCTGCTTCCAACAGTAATGGCTTCCGAAACAAGCTCTGAGCGACACTGGAAGTATATGAAGCCATTGAACTCCAGGGTTTGGTGCCACAGGGGTCAGCCCACCTGTCACAACACTGCTTCCAGTTAAAAAAAACAAAAACAAAAACAAAAACAAAAAAACAAAAACAAACAAACAAACAAAAAAAAAAAACCTATAAGGACCTTCCAAGCAGCCACTAAGCTACCAAAAAGGTTCCAAAGAAATCTTAAACTGAACTCAAGTTTTGCACTGCGGACACACTCAGTTCCTGAAAGCCCAGACTACTGCTGCATTTTAGAAATTGGACGCTAACCACCCTCTAATGAAACCCTGGCGATGGCATTCTCTGCTATAAATGTCACTACAGTAGAATGACAGATTGGACAAGTTAGAAATGTAGTCTTGTTAGGAAAAAACTACACAATGCATGATGTGAGGACATGGGAGGCACCAGCAACAGTCACGGAGGAAAACTGTGTGAAACAGGATGTCAAAATGTTTATTTCTGCAGCCAAGTATGATTTGCATTTTTAATATATTTACACTTAGCTCATGACTAGTGCGATTCGAGCCTCTGAGGAAGGAAGGGCTGCATTCCAACTTTTCTGAAGAAGAAATACAAAGCCAACTTGTCCTGACAGGTCAACAGCACCCGCACTGCCCTCCAAAGCTGTAAATAATGGGCTGCCAGGGAGCTCCATCCAGAACAAAGGGGACACACTCCAGTCCTCTGCCAGTGTCTCCCACCATCAGGAAGCACTTTTTCAACAGGTAAGAGAATAACATCCCAACTGCTAACTCAGAAGGAATTGACACGGGAGAGAGGGGGAGGAAGGGAAGGAGGGAGCGAGGGTACCCTAGACCATATTCATAAGAAGGCAGAGACAATATTATTACTAAGAAACTTTACTGTTCAAGGCATCACTCCGAGAAAGACTCAAGCTGTAAGCATTAAGGACACATCATTTCCAATATGGCCACCTAGGTTTCCAGGGACTACTATGGTCTAAACAGCAAACTCTCATCCTTGATGAAATATACATTTCTAAAGACCACCTCACACCCTGGTCTTAAAAAAAAAAAAAATCAAAATACCTCCCTTCATTTTCTGCCATCCTGAGGTCTAGCAGAATGCCTGGGGAGCATGGAGAAGGAAAGCCTGGGCAGTGAGGGAAAGACCCCCACCCTACCCCTTTCTCCAGATATCTGTCTCCAGGGGCACCTCTCTACTCTTTAGGAGGTGGGGGCTTGGCTCAGAATGTAAGCTCTGAGGCCAGAAGGATGATTAGGTTAGCTACTTAACCATATTAAACTCCAGTTTCTCATCTGTAAACAAGCTTTTTAATAATACTTACACCCCTCCCAAGTGAGCTATGAGTTACACACGATACTGGAGCTGGAGTGCAAACAGCAATAAAGGTTGATTATTACTAGACTGTATTACACAGTCTGTCATCTCAGAGCCCTGAAAATTACAGGAAGATTCAAAACAAGAGTCCCGGTTCCCTCAAAATGATAACCCTGCCCCTTCACAAAACACTTCTACTGAATAACCAAAAGTTTCAGTTCCTGTTTTAATACAAGGGATTTTTCTTGGAGAAGGGGTGTGTGTATGTGTGTGTACATTCGTGTATGTGTACGCATGCAGGTATTCCAAAAAGAATGAAATTCAAGCCCTATCAGTCTGCCGCTGTGTAGTGGAACAATGAAGGTGTTCACTCAGTCTGTGGCTACAGACAACGCAATTTTACAACCCGGAGCTCAGAGAACCACACTGCCCAGTTGAAGCAGCTGAGCAGAATTCCAACCTAAGCCCCCAGAATTCCTAAGCCCAGACCTTCCTTCAGGGCTGTGCCTGGCAGTAGCAACTACATGTCTTCTTAAGGGAAGGTGTTCGGACCCTTGTATAGCATAGGGAGGGCATGATGCAGGTGGGCGTGATGCAGGTTGGCATCAGGAGGAAGGATTTTTGACAAAGGTCTCACACAGCCTCATCAGAGATGGCCAAGCAATCTTTTCGAAGCAATGTCACCTATAATGCTCAAATTGTGGCAACTATTCACCTGCCCTATGCAAAAAGAATGTTGACACGCATGGTGTGCCCCATTTATTATTTACCAAGATGAAGCAAGCCAAACTTAAATTCTCCAAAGAATGTGAATGTGAGCACCTTTATTGGAGACACATGTTTGTCCTGACTACATTTGACAATCAAGAACATTGGTAAGCTGCCTTCTCTAAAGATGTAGCAATCGCTACAAGAAGCAGTCCCAAGAGAAAAATCACCCTGCTCTCCTTGTGCATTTTTTTGCTACAGCATTTACTCTAAGGACAGATCTGGAGTCTAAGTGGTACTCTGAGCTTTTAGGGAAGCTCCCATCTGGGTTCCAGAGTCACCATTTGCAACATTTGTAGGTGCACAGAATGTTGGTTCCCAATCTAGAGAAAGACAAGACAGATTTTTCTCTTAATGTCATTTATGATGTGCAGGGACAACATAATTTATACAAAAACTCCAGACCGAAACAGACTACATTAAAAGAAATGAGGCAGACACTGCTAATACAGGGAACTACCCTGCATGCCCTGCTGGTTATCCACTGGCCTATGTTCAGAATGGGTAAACCACCGTTTTCCCCAATTCTGAGTGTCTAACCTACGCGGGAAACAGTGTCGTTACCACTCGGCCTAATGATTAATACACAAGCTAGTTTACCCTTGCCAACAGCATCGCAGGATATTACTATTCCCCACAGATGAAGAGACAAGTAGTATCAGAAGTGCCCACACAGATCCATAGCTGTGGAGAAGTTTGACTATTAAGTGAAGATTTTGAGACACTAGGACTTAGGCTCACTGAACCTAGAGGTTTCCTGAGAGCAAATACAAGGATGAAGCAGGACCACTGAACTCTGACCCTGCTTATCAGAAAGAAACAGGACCTGAGCCAGTTAAAGCACCAGGAAAAATAACGCACTTCTTTACACGGCTTGAAACTTTCCATACTGGCTCAAACACAGAGCAAAACCAGCAGAGTGCTTCTCCTCCACGGACTGTGTTCTTCAACTCAACCCAGTCTACACACAGATAGAAACATAATGCCTGGTTTCTGTTCTATCCTTTTTGGTACGGTTGTCCCAAACCCAATAAGTTTATTTTCTAAAGACCCGAAGAATCTCAGTGCTCAGGAGAAAAATCAGTTTTCCCATAGCACTATCTCTGTTTGTTCAAGTTCATCCTAAAGGTATGGGTCATGCAGCCCTGCTAACTTTAGCACTTTGTATAAAACTCGGGACTGGACCCAATACAGGGATTCTGAGAACGGTGTGCCCAGAAGACCTTCTAGAATTGGATGCAAAGCTATCTGCACAGACAGTCCTCCACTTAGGCCAAGCAGGGCTGCATGGCTTTTACCCTCTTCTCAAATACATGTGACCAACACAAAGCTTGTCCTAGAGATAATTAAGATAAACAGGCCATTAGAAGAGAGCATCCCAATGTTTGTTTCATCCTGTCTAGGATGAAACCACATCATAAAAGCCACAGATGGCAACACAGCAGAACGCAGACAGCACGCGTCCATTTACTCCACAAAGTGTGTGCCCACCCAAGTGTAATAAGATTCTCAGAGTTAGGTTGAAATGGGGGCAGAGAGAAACAAGAGACTCACTGATATTGTTTACACTGTCCTAGTACTCTACTTATTCTAAAATCCTTCAAATCGAAATTGTCACCCACCTGTTTCCTGCCTGCTCCCACGGGAAATCCAACAAAATGTTTAGAAAGGATAATTAAGTGTGTGTGTGTGGGGGGGGGGGGGGGCTATTGCTTTATCTCTGATTGTTTCCAATTCGCAGCAAAAACACTTCAAGAAAAAGTTTGCACTGATGCAGATGACCGTGATGCCTGGGCCTTGTTCCCTGTTACTGTCATAAACACCCTGATACAAGCAGCTTAAGAGGGAAAGGAGTTTCTTTGGCTAATCTTGGTTGCCCAATTGCCTGCATCTGGAATCAACTAAACTCAAGATGCTGGGCACTTCCATGATGGGTGATGTCTTTCTGTATGTGTGGATGTGTTGCTCTGATTGGTTGATAAACAAAGCTGTTTGGCCAATGGTGAGGCAGAATAAGGTTAGGCGGGACATTCCAACTAGAGAGGGAGGAAGGAGAAAGGCAGGAAGAAAAAACGCTGCTAGCCGTCGCCAGAAGAAGCAAGATATAAAGACACCGGTAAGCCACAAGCCACGTGGCAAAGTATAGATGTATAGAAATGGGTTAATTTAAGATGCAAGAGCTAGCTAGCGAGAAGCCTGAGCTATTAGGCCATACAATTCATAATTAATATAAGCCTCTACATGTTTATTTGGGTCCGATCGGCTGCAGGACGGGTGGGTGAAAGAGATTTATCCTGACCATGGGACACAGGAAAACTTCTGGCTAGGCTTCTATGATGAATTTTCTTAAACTGTGATAGCTTTTCTTAATCAGATTTGGTTTTGCTTTCTTTTTTTCTTTTGAGACAGGGTTTCTCTTTATAATAGCCCTGGCTTAGGTTGGGGATTTAGCTCAGTGGTAGAGCGCTTCCCTAGCAAGCGCAAGGCCCTGGGTTCGATCCTCAGCTCAAAACAAAACAAAACAAAACAAAAAACCCTGGCTCTCCTGGAACTCGATTTGTAGACCAGGCTGGCTTCAAACTCACAGTGCTAGGATTAAAGGCATGTGTCACCACCACCTGGCCTTAATCAGATTATTTGAAGCCAAGAGACTCACCATAAATCTGGGTGGCACCTTTCGGGTGCCACTCAGATGAAAAGACATGGAAGAAGGAAGTTTGCTTTTTGCCTGCTTGCCCTCACACTCGCTGGTAAGTCCATCCATCTGATTGCTGCATCCAGTATTAAATCAAACTTCAGGAATCTCCAGGACTCCAGCACCAGGTTGGGATTGCTGAAACATTCAGCCTCATGGATGGAACTACTGGAGGATTCTGGGCCTTTCCATGGCGAGATAGCCATTGTTGAACCACCAGGACCACATCCTGTAAGACAGACTAACAAATCCCCTTTTAATCTCAACTCGTGTGTGTGTGTGTGTGTGTGTGTGTGTGTGTGTGTGTGTGTGTGTGTGTGTTTTCACTCTACCAGTTCTGTTCCTTTGGAGAAACTCTGATTAACACATGCTCCATCGGGCAGTAGAAGCCGGAAGCAGCACATCACATCCACAGACAAGAGAGAAGAGTGTGTGCACCCCTGTGCTCAGCTCACTTTCCCCACTCTTACAGAGTTCACGACCCCAACCCAGGGATGGTGCTGCTGCTCAGTGTGGGTCTCCCGTACATGAACTAACATAATCAAGACAACCCCCCAGAGACGTCCACGGGCCAATCTGATCCAGACAGTCCCCCTTCCCAGGTGAAGATGAAAAGTAACAGAGTCATCAAGCGAGAGGTCCAGCTGCTTTCAAAGAAGCACACGGTAACAGGGGAGAACACACAACTACGTTAAACCAAGAAGGGCGTTTCCACCTGGAAAGCCGATTAAAACTCCAACAGGGTGTTGTTCTCCTCCACCTTCACTGGGCACGATCAGCTCCCCCAGGTGAAACTAATGGAAATAGGGGCGTGTTGATATTTATAATGGGCAAAGGTTTTGAAAATAATTAAATTTCTTTAGCCATAGGCTGTGACCATAAGAGTTATAGTGGGCAACCAAGAAAAATAACAATATCCTGTATAATCCAGGAGTCTGCTGCCTGGTTTCGTGTCAGCCTAACAAAAACAAGAGTCAACCGAGAGGAGGGGGCCTCAGCTGAGAAAATGCCTCCAAAAGATCAGGTTGTTGGCAAGCCTGTAAGGCATCTTCTTAATGAGTGATTGATGGGGGAGGGCCCAGCCCATTGTGGGCAGTGCCATCCCTGGGCTAGTGGTCCTGGGTTCTATATGAAAGCAGGCTGAGCAAGCCCCGAGGAGCATGCCAGTAAGTAGCACCCCTCCATGACCTCTGCATCAGCTCCTGCCTCCTGTTCCTGTTCTGCTTGAGTTCCTGTCCTGACTCCCTTCAATGATGGACTACAATCTGAAAATGTATGCCAAATAAACTCTTGCCTCGCAAACTTATTTTTGGTTATGGCATTTCATCATAGCAATATTAACTCTGAACAAGGCATATGTGGAAATACTGATATGCACTAGGAAAATGGTAAATTTGTTTAGAACCATCACAAAAATTGTTGGAAATTTTGTCCTAACCTCAAGCTGAAATTTATTAAAATAATTTTTAGAAAATACAAGTCAGCATTTCAAACAGCAATTTAAAAAAATTTTTAAGGTTTTATTTATGTATGTATTTATCTATCTATTTATCTGTTTGTTTTATTGGGGACAAGATCTCAGTATGTTGCCCTGGCTGACCTGATACTCTATGTAGACCAGGCTGCCCTCAAACTCACAGAGATCATTTGCATCTGCCTCCCAAACCCTGGGATTAAAGGTGTGTGCTACATGATTGTGTGTGTGTGTGTGTGTGTGTGTGTGTGTGTGTGTGTGTGTGCAAGGTGTATGTGTGTGTGTATGCAAAGTGTATGTGTGTGTGTGTGTGTGTGTGTGTGCGTGTGCTGTTCCAGCAGGCTGTGGCTGCTCAGTGTGAGTGACTGAGCAAGGGTCCAATGTGAGAGCAGCTGAGCCATCTCTCCAACTCTAAACAGCAACGTTTAAAATCAATTCTAACACAATAATAAAACCCACAGATGTGCCTGGGAATGTTGGACCGTGCAAAGTGCACTTGTGTGTTCAGAATCCAAGCTTCAGTGAAACATCATGGTCCAACACAGGAAAGCCCTGCCAGAAACACTCTGGATTCATTTCGTGTTTCAATTTCAGTTGATTTTCGGCCATCCAGTATTCAGAAATGTTTTGCTGTTGTTGTCAAGGCTTTCAAGACTCCCATGTTCCATTCTGCAACCCCATCTGAGGTTGTGAGCCACAGAAAAAGAAGTTGGGCTCTCGACCACACAGTAGAGAAATGGGGGAACCCTGGGCTACTAGCACCCGGTATTCTGATTGCAGGAGTGTCCAGCCTTTCTAACTATCAAGCTCAGGTGCTGGGGACCCACTGTGGCTGTGCCTCCATGTCAAACCTGTGCTTACCAGGAACAAACTTCAATCCTTGGTCTCACTGCTGTGTCCTGTGGTCTCCCAGCTGGTTTGGAACTTGGGCAGAAAGAGGATTCTCTGAGTCCAGATAGTTCCATCCCCTCTACAGTCTCAGTTCCAAGTTGACTGACAACATTTAAAATACTTCATTCATCTGTTACTGTCCAATTCAGGTCAAACTTTACAAACCAACTTGATGATAACTCTACTACATGTTCTTTAAGTGTTTCTTAGTTTAAATTGTATTTATTTATATTTTTTCATGTATGATTGCTCTTGCATGTATACCTGCATGCCATAAGAGGGCATCATATCCTACTCTAGATAATTATAAGCCACCATGTGGTTGCTGGGAATTAAACTCAGGACCTCTGGAAGAGCAGTTCTTACTTCCTGGGTAGCCTCATCTAGTAAACCTGGAAACCAGGACATGAATCCCATGGCCTCCTTCAACAGGACTTCAAGAAGACCTCTTTGGGGTTTTGTTCATTTTGCTTTTTGTTTTGAGGACAGAGTCTAGCCTAGGGGGGCCTTCAGTACTCTATGTAGCTGAAGATAACTGTGAACTTCTCATTCTCCTGCCTCCACTTCCCAAATGCTGGGATTAATAGGTAAGGTAGGAAGACACTGATCCTAACTTTATGCATCACTGAGAATTTGATCAAGAGCTCTGTGCATTCTAGACAAGGACTCTACCAAATGAGCTGCATATTGAACCCCTTGTTTCTTGAGACATGAGCTAGCCTCAAACTCATGATCCTCCTCGTCTGAGTAGCCATGGTGTTGGAATTATAGATGTGTGCCACCATGCCTGATTTAGAAATTCTCTTCCCATTGGTGAAGAACCACAGACTCAGGACAAGGGTGGAGTTAAACAGGAATATTTTAAAGAAGGAATATTTCATTCTTGCTGTAGAACAATCCTTTTCTACACTATGAATATGTATTACTCTCATTGGTTAATAAAAGGCTAATCAACCAGCAGCTGGGCAGGAAGTTTGGCAAGAAAGCCAAACTCAGAATGATGGGAAGAAGGAGGGCGGAGTCAGTCAAGGAGGGTGGAGTCAGGAGAGACACCATCTAGCTGCCAAGCAAGCAGGATGTGTAGAAAATGAAGTAATAAGCCATGAACCCTGTGACAAAGCATAAATAGAAATATAGGTTAATTTAAATGTAAGAGTTAGCTAGCAACAAGCCTGAGCTATTGGCGGAGTATTTATAATATTAAGCCTCTGAGTGGTTATTTGGGAACCGGTAAGTGGGAAAGAAACATCTGCCTACACATTCTAGTGTTGAAAGTAGATTTCCAGAATATGAACAGTTAGACCTGCCTGCACCCCAGGCCGATAAAAGTTCAGTATAAATTATCAACAGTTTAGTAGGCAGCTGAGTGAGAAACTTGACTCTGAAGACACATGACTTCCCAAGAACCCAGAACCAATATTCTCTTTCACACTCATCATTTCTATTTGAAAGTCTGATTTGCAAAAGCTGCCAATTCTATCATGGCAAATCCAACAAGATTTAATGCTTGGGAAATACGATTTTGGAGGCTCGAAGACTAGAAGACTAAAGACTAAACGAGTTCTGTACATAAATCTCTTTGACAATGTTTTGCCTTTATTGACAATGCTACTAGAAAGATAAAGCCTGATTTCTCACTTAGAACATTCCCTCGGGGTCTCCACCGGGTAGGACTACCTCTGAGATGTGAGATGCATCTCATGCCCTGATGGTTTCCTACTCGGTGCATCCTTACACGCGGCACACAGGTGGCTGCAATATTTGTTTCCAGGGCTCGAAAGGAAGGCAGAATAGGCTAAATGACCAGATGGCAACATAATTTCCCTTGTACAGAAGAAATTGACAAACAATGATAATACGTGTTCCAAAGCCGCTCAACTGATTTGCGAGTATATATTGGGGTCCCTGTTTTCAATTCTTTGGGCTGTGTTGTGTGGTGGTTCTGAGTGCCACATTCTGAGAAGCTACCAAACCTTTGCACAATAGCTGCACCGTCTTGCCGTCTCACCAACACCACACAAGGGTTCCAGCTTCCCCATCGTCTCTCCAACACTTTTACTGTCCAGTTTAAAGAAAAAAACTTACACACACATGCACACCAGGCTGATGAGAACGGTTGGTGAAAGTTCTTGCAGGTAAACATGCTTGCAAGGTGAGCCGGACAACCCAAGTTCACGGAGTCCCCCAGAAGCCACGCAAAGGTGGAAGGAGAGAACTGACTCCGCAAAGTTGTCCTCTGACCTCCACACACGCAGTGTCACCACGCACATCATATGTATCCATGCACACTACAATAATACACTCTAAAAATGTACTCTGCAGCCAGGCATGGCGGTGCATGCCCTTCATCCCATAACCTGTGAAGTGGAGACAGCTGGATTCCTTTGAGTTCAAAGTCTACATAGCCGGTTCCAAAGGAGCCAGTGCTACAGGGTGAGTGATCCTGTCTCTGGGGAGGGGGGTGGGATGGGGATGAAAGCTCCATGACTTAAACTTAACCAGACAGAGTTACACAGTGAAACAGTCTTTAGAAACAAAACCGCCACTGTGGCGATGATGAACGGCATCTCACTGTGGCTGTGATTGGCATTTTTCTAATGATTCATGACACAGACTGTCTTTTCACGGGCTTATTCAGCCACCTGTACATCCTCTGGGGAGATGCCCATGGAAGCCCACTGCCCGTTTATAACTGGACTGTGTTTAGGCACTGCTGGGTTCGATCACTGTGTTCACGGCAGCCAGAAGGTGGAAACAGATAGAGAAAGCTCAGTATGAACCTCTTAGAAAATGTGATTCAGCCAAAGAACGACGAGTTTCTGAGCCACGCCGCAGTGTGGACCAGCATGATGCTAAGTGAAGCAAGTCAGACAGAAAAAGAACTGATACGGGAAATTTCACTTATCCAGAATGGGTAAACTCACAAATGGGATGCAGGAGAGGAGTTAGCAGGGCCTGTGGCAGGTTGGATGGCAGAGGATGAGAAATGGGGAGTGATAGTTTAATGAGATGGCTTCTGTTTGGGATGATGAAAATTCTGAAAACTGTAGTAATGATTGCACAGTCGCTCTAAGTGATTTGGTTTTTTTTTTTGGGGGGGGGCATATTTTACCACACACAAAAACATAATTCAGCACACTTCTGTTTACTTTTTCTTTTAAGTGTAATTAGTAAACAAAAACCAAAAGAAATTAGTCAAGCAAGTTTTAAAGAGTGTTCTCTGTCCATGATGGTCAAGCATCTGAAACAATTATGAGCTAGGAAATGACACTGAGGGTACCTGGTATGGGAGATGGGGGAGGGGAGATGGCGCTCCAGATAACCCCAGATGTACAATGACTAGTGGGTGATGGTGGTGGGTGACTTCTTCCTCACAGAGCCTCACCAGAAACAAAACTGTAACAGTCATAGTGACCTCAGAGGAGGGGGGGGGGGGGAGAGAGAGAGGGGGAGGGAGAGAGAGAGAGAGAGAGAGAGAGAGAGAGAGAGAGAGAGAGAGTCAGAGTCACTGTAGAGATAGACAGAAGGTATGAGGAAGAAATGCAAAATGAAGAACTGGTAGAAACAGTGTTCAACAGGTACGCACGGCCTGCACCCGGGCCTAGAGACAGTGTTCAACAAGTGCCCACAGCCTGTGCTCGGGTCTAGAGACAGTGTTCTACAAGTGCCCACGGCCTGTACCCAGGCCTAGAGACAGTGTTCTACAAGTGCCCACAGCCTGCACCTGGGCCTAGAGACAGTGTTCAACAGGTGCCCACGGCCTGCACCCGTGCCTAGAGACAGTGTTCAACAGGTACCCACAGCCTGCACCCGGACCTAGAGACAGTGTTCCACAAGTGCCCATGGCCTGCACCTGGGCCTAGAGACAGTGTTCAACAGGTGCCCACGGCCTGCACCCGTGCCTAGAGACAGTGTTCAACAGGTACCCACAGCCTGCACCCGGACCTAGAGACAGTGTTCCACAAGTGCCCATGGCCTGCACCTGGGCCTAGAGACAGTGTTCTACAAGTGTCCATGGCCTGCACCCAGGCCTCCAGTAGACATTGCCCTCTGAAAGCACAATGTTGCCTGTGTTGTTCTGTGCTTCTTAAAACATTCTAAGAGAAAAAGTTTAAAGCAAAAACTGTAAGAAACCACATTAACAGAATTAATCATAGGGAAAATTAGCCCTCGTTGATACTCCATAAAAACCAACTCAAGGCCAGAAATGGCTCGTTGCTGGTCAAGTACTTGTCATTGTCTGGGCCCCTGAAGCTGGTCCCCGACACCCAATGAAGAATACTAGCATCCGTGCACAGGGCCCCTGACATCAACAGGAGCAAAGGGACTAACTGCCCAAGAGGAGAACATAGTACTCAGGTAGGAGACAAAAGATTTTATTCATTTTATTCATGCCACCCAAACAATCAAGTAGATTTCTAAGCCATTTCCTCCCTCTAATTTCTTTTATTTAAGGAACATTCTAGTAGTATCTCCCACCAACTAGGGTCCCCATGATATAAGGAAATCATGGTAAACAAACAATACACCAACTTGACGATAATGCTGGGAACAGAGTCCTGTCATCGAATGCGCTTTAGAATTTATTCAGGGAAGCGTCAACCTTCACCTTATACCTGCGCTAACAGATATGTGTCTACCTTTAATGTCATGAAGCTGGAATCCATACAGGTCTGACATGGGGGCTGCCCTAAAGCCTTTTCAATACTTCCTATCACTTGCTCTGACACACACATGTCAAGAAAGGCAATATTATGTTGTAAAATAATAGCACACTTGATACTGGCTGCTAGGAATTTCTGTAAATGGAGCTAAAGGTTTTCTGTTTCAAAATCAAAGAGTCCCACTCCTTTGCAAACTAACTGTGGACGCACACTTCACACCCTGCCAAGTGCTTTTCCCCACTTGTCAGGCAGCAGCCCTTGATCTCAGTGAGAGGAGCCCCAGCCTCCCTCCCACAGGCCAGCAGCTGGATTTCCCACTGCTAATGACAGGACCAATCGCTTTGTTCGGCTTTGCTCTTCTGATGGACACAACCCCATGCCTCCTTTGTTGGAAAGCAATGGCTCTCTCCAGCTTGTTCTATTATCCTGACTTACCGGGGATGCATTCTGGAGGGAGAGCATTTGGGTACAAGGGAGCCCCAGGCTACTAACTAAAAATTACTTCTTACCAGCTGGGCAGGCAGCTGACGTTTCAAAGGCACTGCCTACCTAGCCACATATCAAACCAAAAGGATGGGAAGAAAACCAAACTGCCTCATCAGCCATCTCTATCATCCCCATTCCACACCATGAAGCACCAGAAAACCCCCAGTGAGACCATGAAGGAGATAGGAAGAAGCTGCCTGCCGGAACAATGCTGCCAAGCTGGGCTGAGATTGCACTCTGAGCCTGTCTGCTAAGGCATTCCCACCAGGAATCGCTTGCAGAAAAACTCTGATGCCAGATGAAAGGCAAGGTCGGGGTGCAAAATGCTTGTTACTCTGCTGGCCCCAGAGGCTGTCCCTCCAAGGTTTTTTGTAGCAGTGATGAAAGTCATTTCCCTTTCTTACCTTCCAGTAATGCGAGGCTTAATTAATATGCACTTGGGGTTTTAAGATCACCAGATGAAAAGGGGAGCAGATGTGAATGTTATTATTATTTTGTTCAAAGTAGACTGGTCCACTAACATCTGCGAACAAGTTTACCACATGCCACTTAAAAGAGACAACCGACTCAGATGTCAAAAAATTCAGGTTTGTATTTCGGAAAGCACCCGAGATCTGCCGCATGTTTTCAGGCCCTGGTTTTCAGATGCAGCTCCAAGAGGTTAACTTTCCAATCAGCAGCCTGAACCAGAAAGGTATGCACTGGGGAAGGGTCAACAGCAAGGCTGGGGCTGGAGGGGGCAAGGCAGAGCCAAGGGTGGAGAGGAGGACTCTCCAATTGGAAAGTAAATGAACACTGGGCTGCACAGAACGGTAAACTATCTTCCAGCATTTTCCATCTACCCTTGAACTACTTACAGAATTCTTCAACTAACTCCCCTCAAATGATGAAAGTCCTTTTTCTTACCAGCTATAAAGACAGAGATTTATGCCTAGCGAAGGTAAAATTTTATTAATACAGATCCGATGGCACCAGGGGGATAGGGCTGTGTGTGCAATAACAAAATTTAATCAGTGCTTAGAGATGTGGATGGCTAGGAGCAATGGTCCAAATGAGGAAGCTGCTTCGTCTACCCTCAACTCAAGAGCCTATTAACAGCTGAATCCGATTAGAACTCCCTCATCCCACAGTTCACAGAAGGCTTCTATTACACCACACCCCTCGACTTTCTCCCTTGATCTATCTAACCAAGCCTCAGGGACCCCCATGATAATCCCCCCAAACCACAGGCCCAGCTCTCTGCCCTCTGTTACCAGAGGAGCTTGCCCCCTTACCCATGGGCATTCTTGGTACCGTGTCACCACAGGGTCCTTCCGATCTGTGTGCCAGTGACCTGCTATCTTCCCCCTTTAGAATGCCAGCTACAAGAGGGCAGAGGCTTCTTCTAAGTGTCATTCATTACTGAGTCTCCACTACCCAGAACCTGAGCACGGCACAAATGAAACCTGTGGGAAATACAGAGGACCTGGATGCCGTCTTCAGGAAAAGCGAATCCCTCCCAACCGAAGTTCCAGGAAAACCTTCACACCAGCTTAGTTCCTGTGCACACAGACCATGGAAACTCATGAAAAAAGGCAACAAGACCAGTGTGTGAACTTTGCCCATTTGTTTGGGTTCCCAGGACTTTCAATTATTATCAGAGCCCTACCAACTCTCACTGCCCTCAAAGCCAGAAGAAGGTCTGGCCAACGTAGAAGGTATCAAAAAAGTCAGAGAGAGAAGCAAAGCCTCCTTAGCATCAACAGCACTTCCGCATTACTGGACTGGACAGGGTAAACAGATCCTAGAGACTGGTACCTCATAGCTATGAGGTACCAGGACAAAAGCCATTCTTGTCACATCCCAATTCTGCAGGTGCAGAAACAATTCTTGATGTAGGAACTTCTCATGCTACCTAGCAACCTCTGCCCAAGCAGAAGGTCTCAGGGGACATTAAGAATTATCACAGGCAAAGAAAAAAGAGAAGAAGAAAAAAAAGAAAGAAAAGAATTAACACAGGCCAAGTAACTGACTCTTGACCGGATCCCCTGGGGAGAATTCAGGGACGGATCTCCTCAGCTTGGGTTACTCTGTTGTTGCTGTGTTCTAAATTTTTATTATATAGATCATTTTAGGTTCATGGCAAAAGCGCAGAGATTTTTTTCATAGACTTTATGTTCTACAAGAACAGACCCCTCCCTCTCCACCCACATACCCACTAGGGAAGGACATCTGTTAAAAACCGATGAACCCACATGACACATCATTATTACTGAAAATCCTTCACTGACATTAATCTAGAAGCTGCATGTTCTTGGGGTTTGGACAGGACATGTATCACGTATTTGCCAAACTACCCAATCTACCCAGTTCCCCAGTTCCTAACAACTAAATCTAAGGTTCTTCCGGGCCTTTCTGTGGCTTGCTTGTTTTAGCACTTGTATAGTAGTCTGTTGTGTGAGGTAGGTGTCCACCTACTGAAAGACATCTTGGTCACCTCCAAGTTTGGGCAATTCTGAATAAAGCTGTCAGGAGGCGCATGTGCAGGGTTTTTCATAGTGCTTTCTATGGGAACGATGCACAGAAAGAGAAACACAAGGAATGATCTTACTGAGCCTAAGACAAACTGAGCTTCACACTCTCTAGAAAGCCGCCTCTTTCTAAGAACACTTGACAAATTAAATCTGGCAATGAGTCTGGTTTTAGTTTTACACACAGACGAATCCATCTCTAACATGATGCTTTTTCCCAAGTACTTCAAATAGACTTATAAACCCTAAATGTGAAGTGCGATTCAGATACTGACTTTGTGCCTAGTAAATTTAATGCATCTGCAGAATGAAAAGATTCATTTCCCTACAGGTGACTCTGAACACGGGACTAAACAGAGGGGTGCTGAAAGACCAAGTGACTGTCCCACTTCACACACACAACCAAGTGGTCAACAAAGACTAGAACAGATTTTCAAACAAAGACCCCTGGAAGCCTCTGGAACTAGGTTCAGGAAACAGGGAAGTATTTATTCAAGCAACTACATCTCAACAACTGCACAGTAACGATTAAACAAGACGCAAGAATCAGGCCAGGGCAGTAGTTGAGCAGTAAAACATTTTTCTAGCATCCATGAGAACAGAGGTCCATCCCAACCAACATTAAAAATATAGGTTGGATGGATGGATGGATGAATCGATGATAGATAGATAGATAGATAGATAGATAGATAGATAGATAGATAGATAATAGATAGATAGATAGATAGATAGATGATCTTCAACATACAAGTAATTTCGGTCACATGGGCCAAAACTATGAGAAAAGTCAACTTCACCACCTCAAAACAGACTGCAGGCCTCAGACTAAATTGTTCTTGTGACCATGAGTGAAAGGTGAGGGTCAGGGGCTACATGAGGGATGGTGGTGGGAAGGGAATCAGAGAACAAAATCATGTTGTAAGAAATGACAGACCAAAAGAAGCCATTTAATTTCCAAAGTAAAATTTCATTCTTACGATGAAGGACCCTAAACTATCAACCACCCAGGACCATGGACCCCAGTCACAGGAAATGGTTTGATAATGCCAACACAAGGCAACAGAAGGCCTCACTCCTGTCCTGCCCCTCAGGAAGGCTGGCACCTGACAAGAGAATTCCCCGGCCTGTTCCCCATAGTCCCAGACCTGGGCTAACCCAGACATCCCTGTTTAGGTGGCAGACAGTGGTCACGGAATGAACCCCACCTGCAGGAATCAGTGTCATTCAAAGGACAGAAACAGGAGGCAAGTGGTCTGGATTTCACCTCCATCTCAATGCACTCTTCAGGAGAGGGGACCAGCGAACACCTGGGCCTGCCTTTTGCTAACTACAAAGTCCCAGGGAAATTGTTAGCCTTGTATAATGTATCCGATTACTGAAGGAAAGCAAGTTACCCACTCTTGTGTTTCCCTCAGCTGGCAAGCGACAAAGTGGTGTCTTTTCCCATTTGGGTAATTTCTCTCCTGATGAAAATTACTTCCAGATCCCATGTTTTCTGTAGTTTCCATTTTCAACCTACATGAAACCTCTCAGTCCTGGAGTAGAAGCGAAGGGAAGGAAAAGAAGCCAACATTTTAAACATCTCTCTCTCTCTCTCTCTCTCTCTCTCTCTCTCTCTCTCTCTCTCTCACACACACACACACACACACACACACACACACACACACACACACACGTAAACTCCAGCCACAAAACCTGGGTCTGACGAAGGAAGGAAAAACACAAGATCAAGCCAAGGCTGTGTCTTGACACATTAATGTTCATATAGAAGGCCTTGGGTAATGGCTCTGTGTTGGCTTTCTTATGAGGATCTCACTTGTAGGTCACTTACTATGTAAGTTATGCTGTTCTCAAACAGCAATTCTCCTCCCTCGACCTTCAACCACTGAGTGAATGGATCACAGGCATGAGCCAATATATCTGCTCTTTGGTTCTACCACGTTAGGAGAAAACTCTGTAGAGGATGGGACTTTCACCCCGACCAACAAGGTGATCAAATTCAGAAGCAGGAAGTACCCGAGAGGAAAGAACGTGAGTCTCTTGACTTTGTCTTGTCCAGTGAGCGCTTTTCCATACTTCATTAAGTAAACACCAATCGGCAAATAAGAGTCATCACTTCACCCAAACATAACTAAGCTTATCATAAAAAAAAAAAATAAAAAAAAAAAATAAAAAAAAACAGGAATAAGATGTGGGAGAGGGCCCTAGACAGGAGAAGTGGCTGACTGGTAGCAGGAGGGGAAAAGGGAGGGGGATAATCAGAAGCCATGGCATATCTGTATGAAATTGTCTAAGAGCACAATAAATACAAAAAGAAAAGCACTCTAGCCTGCGGAGTGATTTCCAGCGAAATCACTAACCCTGGACCTACACAGAAGGAAATGTTCAGAGCAGTACAGGGAGTTATGCACTATAACTCCCACACTTACATCCCTAATAGTCACACCAGGGACCTAAGCAAAAAGTCCGTCCACTTTTAAGACATGGTATCAACACGAATGACCTTTTTTTTTTCATTTATAAAGAAAAACAAAGTCTGGAAATAATCATATGAAACAAGTTAAACCAGTCTCAGAAAGACAAGTATGTGTTTCTTCCATTTATGGTTCCTTGGTTTTTTTTATGCAGATACATAAAATCATGTGCATATACATGACATGCAACTCCCTAAGAGAATAAACAAGACTAGCAGGATGGGGCAGGATGAGAAAAAGCAGGGTAGGGGAGATGGAGGAATATGTGTAATATAAGATATACACATATATGAAAATGTCTTAATGCAACACAGTTCCATGTACAATGAATACACACAATAAAAAACAAATTTAAAGTCCATTGGGTTGGATCCTTTTAGGACTATATGGTCTCTTAGGTACATGAACACACTAGATTACTGTACTCACTGAGAAAAAATAAAGCAGAAATAATATACTTCTGTGCATATAAGCTGCTTGTCACAACTTGAAATAAATACAGGTGCACTCCCCAATTTATGATGGAGTTACTTCCCAATTAAACCCATCGCCTTAAGTCAAAAACCACATTTCCTACACCTGACCTACTAAACATCACAATTTAGTGCTGCTGCACGCTATGGACCCCTGGCATGCTTCCCTGGTGACTGGGTGGCTGACAGTGAGCTAGCTGTCTATTATCCATCAGTGCTGCCCAGCATTGACACCAAAGATGTAAGCTATGTACATAAGCTATGGGCACCCCCAGACCATAGGGAACCCCAAATTCACCATACCAAATGTGGTCTGCACCCTTGTAAAACTGAAAACCCCAATGGCCCTCGTTCTGGGGCCATGTGTAGCTAAATGGATTGTTCTACACATACAGAAAGATGACAGTATCCTTAGTAACTCCCCCATCTTCAGGCCTGGCTAATGTCCTGACTCACCCCATCCTTCTTTACAGTAACTGCTGGAGAGATGGGGAGCGGTCCATCACCCATCACTGAATCTCCTGAGGACACCTCCAAAGGCCAGCCACACTCACAGTCATGTACTGAATGAATGGTTTGTTCAAATAACTCATCAGCGAACTCCCCAAATTACCCTTCTCAGAAAGTGCTATGAAGCACAGCAAACACCACTCGCCCTGAATACACAGCCATAATCTGACCCGTTGGGACTTCTGTAAACACATTAGAAAAGGAAGTATCAATAGTTCTTGGCCCAAGGCTAGAATCACCAGAGCTTGCAGTGGACTCTAAATCTCAGTGACTTCGTTTTTCCACCATGGTCGGAGGCCACACTTGGTTTACAAGCAGCCAATGGCAGCATCTTCTACTGTGCCCTCCAAGCCTTGGATGCTATAAAGCCATTGAGGCTCACTCACTGTCAATCCTCCCCACAGTTTTTTTCAGCACCCTGCTGTCTCACATCCTCCCTGTCTGGATTCTCTTCTTCATGATAGTACCTCCTTTTTTCCATCAAAGCCTTTGGTCCTCATTACACAGGCTGATGCTGTTTAATCAGCAGGAAAACACACTGATAAGCACTGCTCTGTTCTCCACTGACTACCTGGGATTACACATGCCCTCCCGTGAGCCTAACGCAGGTTTCTGGGAGAGATTTTTTTTTCCCCAACCCTGAAAATAAATACAAGCAGTCCCTCACCCACCCCGGTTCATTCATTCCTGTAAGAAAATCCAACTCTGCAGAGCATCAATTAAGGCCGGTGTTCTGTGCTCTCTGGCTCCTTCCCAAGCCAAACACTTATGTAAATCCCACGCCACCGCTGTCTGGACTGAACACAGACCAGGGCACACAGCTTTTCTGGAGTTTTCCTTCTGTTTACCCACTGTCAAGTGGGTATTTCCCAGGCAGCCTCTCCTCCTCCCACAGTGACTGGCTACAACCACTCTACCCCCACCCAGGCAACCAAATGTGACATCAAAGAAGCTCCAAATCAGCCATCTGTCCCTGCCACACCAATGTTTATGCAATGTGGGCAGGAGAGGGACAATCCTGGGGAAGAGTATCCCAAGCACCCGACTCAAAGCACCAACATCCTAAACTGTATATACCACAGACAGCTACACCAAGACAGTCTCCAGTATATACCACAGACAGCTACGACTCAAGACCAAGACAGTCTCCAGTATATACCACAGACAGGTGCCACTCAAGACCAAGACAGTCTCCAGTATATACCACAGACAGATGCCACTCAAGACCAAGACGGTCTCCTGCTCCTTGAAAAGATTAGAATGGAACAACTTTTCTGGGGGAATTCAAAGAGCCAGTTCAATACACTCCACATGTGGACAAATATCTAAAACTAAAGCGAGATTCCTAATTCTTCAGTTTTTCAAATATCATCTTCCTGACACTCAAACCATACCTAATCGTGGTGTTTCAAGCATCACTGACTTTAACCAATTCATAAAACACTAAAGACCTTGTCAGCACAAAAATGAACACAAAGGCTCCACATTCTACAGTCAATGTGACCATAAGACATCATCATCAAAGGCCCTGTTTCTCTCTCGAGTCAATGTGACCATAAGACATCATCATCAAAGGCCTATTTCTCTCTAGGACTGAAGTTCAGTACGCATGGGGACAGAAGTCAGATGAAGTGTGAAGAGGAGTTCAGTCCAGCTCTGTGGGTCCCATTTCTGAACTCAAAGAGGAGACTTACACACGCCATAGGAAGGAGGTTTGGTCACACGGCCAGCCCCCTGTGCCCACCTCTCTACATCCATACATCCAACCAGCTGAAGACTGGAAAGCACTTGAAAAATAAATGTGCATATATAACACAAGTACAGATAAACTTTTGTCATTATTCCCTAAGTACTATTGTACAACAACAAATTTCATAGCATTTATATGGTATTAGGCATTGTAAGTATTGAGAAATGAGTTACAGCAAAACAAGATGATGCTTTTTTTTGGTTTGGTTTAGTTTTTGGTCTTTTAAATTTAATTGTGGGGGTGGGGAGGGGGTTGCAAGGGCCGAGGGCAGATGTGAGGAGAGAGGGAGATAAATGGGATCAATAGTAAAAAAGAAAAGAAATATACTCAAATGATTGTTTAAAAAAACAAACAGGATGAGGCATACAGTACCATGGGGGCTTGAACACCTGTGTATTTTGAGACCCAAAGAGAAGACCTCAGAACTCGCCTCCCTACCCTGACTGAGAGCACTTAACAGAATGCCAGGTACATAGCAGATGTTCAGTATGTGTAGTGTATTTATTTATCTAGAGACAGGGTCTTGCTAAGTAACCCTGGCTGGCATAGAACCCACTATGCCGACCAGGCTGGCTTCAAACTCACAGAGATCAGCTTGCTTTGGCCAGGATTAGATGTGCCACCATGCCCCGAATGCCGTCTGTTTCCTTTTGCTCTCTGACTCCCAGGCTGGCCATCTTTCCACCACTTTAAAATGAGGGACACACCCAAGAAGGAGAGCATGTCTGGTATCTTGCTGAGAAATGGCTATGGAATATGGCTGGCCACCAGATAAAACTCAACACGTTGAATTCCAACTGACATCTTGGGTATCTTTCAAACATGGGGGATGGAGCACAAAGCTTGGCGAGCTTATCTTCCCATTTCCACGGAACACGCTTAGCCATAGGCCTAGCTAGCACTGGGACTAAATGGACATTATTCATCACAGAAACCTGCCCTGGCTCCCTTGGGGTGGATGGCTGGGCCCTGCACTCAATGCCAAGGGATGATGCATCCACCGCATAACTCACTCAGCTGGAGCAGCTGCAGTGTGAAAACACACGGGTTCAGACAAGCACAGGCTCCCATCAGGTCTGCCCCTGGCTTCCTTTTAAACCGGCTCGTTCACCTCGGTGTTTCCCCTCACTTCAAGAACTTAGAAACAAACCTGACATTTCCCCGGGTGTCTGTGAACAGGTCTGGGGTGACTTCAAACAGTTCTTAGATACTCACTACATGGACAGAGCCCCCAAAGATCTGTAATACACTTTCAGGGAGGAAGGCCTTCAAAAGGAGGAGTGGAAAGCAACACATGAGTTGAAAGGTCAGGAGTCCAGAGTAGGGAGGCAGCAGGAGGAGGTGGACCCACCTTGGGGAGAGGTGAACAATGACTGGGCAGAGAGCTGGGGGAGGACTGCCCCAGGGGGAAGCAAGGCAAGATCAGTGGTGCCCTGCGACAGAGCTGAGAAGACTGATTCACAGGAGCCTCTCCTGAAGCACCCCACGACCCTATGCAGCCACTGGGATCCACGCAATGGCGTAGGAAGGGGAAGGCCAAGCAGCCCCACTGCAGAGGAGTCCTCGAAGCACCTCAGGAGAACAGACCAGTGAGCAATTCACAACTTTGTTGCTCTAGACTTAAGCCAGGGACCAGACATATTCATGAGGGAAGGAAGCCACAGGGAGTACATGGGAAAGGGACAAGGTGAAAATGGTTCCCAGGGGTGAGGGACCGCCAGTCAGAGCGCCCTGCTGCACAGGGGCAATTCTTCCTGACTTCACCTCTACCTCTGGAAAAGAGTACCTAACCCAATTAGGATCGCACTGTGTGATAGCAACACCCAAGGAGCTTTCTCTGGCGGGGCGGGGCCAGGGCTGGCTCCGGGTTCTGGCTTGGAGCAGCAACAGGCAATACTGGATGAACAGGTTGCAGCAGGACCCACTAGCAGTGCCTGGAATGCTGGCGGGAAACCTTAGAAGCCACAGGAGTCGGTCAGGTCTCAGGAAGCAGCTGCCATTCTGGTTCCTATTTTGTTCAAAGTCGGCAGCCCCCAGCCTCTTACCATTTAAAAAAAAAATGAATACACAGTGTGCCATCACCAAGGCTCGGGTAAGTTAGTGAGCAGCAGGCAAACTTGGGAAGAATCATAGCAACTTCCTATTGCTCAAAACCTCCATTAAAAAAAAATATATTTATTTTATGTGTATGAGCGTTTTTGCCTGCGTGTATATAAATACACTACATGTGAAGCAGGTGACTGTGGAAGCCAGAAGGGGACATTGAATACCTTGGAACTAGAATTACGTACAGCTGTAAGTCACTACAAGAGTGCTGGGAATTGAACCCAGGTCCTCTGGAAGAGCAGCAAGTGCTCTTAGCCACTGAGCCATGGCTCCATCCCTTCAAAAGCGCCTTTGGGTGTTAATCATTCTCTCCCAATGAAATCCATATGAACTACAGAGTGATACCACTGTCCTCATTCACCGAGCCGAGGCAGAAAAGTACATAGCTCTCCCTTCTGTTGGGCCTCCAAGGAGGAAAGAAGGATGTCTTTTCGAAGCCTCTCTCCTCCAAGTGACTCAGAACATGCATGTTTAATCAACCTTAGATCCCTCCTGGTAAAGTTTCAGGCTCGTCACACAATGGAAGTGTCCGGGCTGACCCCATCGATGACACTCCCATGAAATGTCATGCTTTCTCCAAGCACATTCTGCAGGTGGAGGAAGACTGAGCCTCTCTCATGTCACATGATCCTACAGACAACACACACACACACACACACACACACACACACACACACACACACACACACACACACACACACACACACACACATGTTGGGACACCAAGTTTCCCCCTGTGCTGTCAGATCTGCGCTTTCTTCCCCTTTCCTAGAACCAGACAAGCAGCCAAAGGGGAAGCCGGGAACACAGAGGTAAGAAGTCAACCTCTGAGGTTTCCAAAACAACGTAACAGGCAAGAACCCCCACGCCTGCACCCCTGAGAATCTGAAGCCCTCACAAGTGTCAAAGCCTCCAATCTGACTGGGGAGAACAGTAGCCTCCTTCCCACCAATCTGACTGGGGAGAACAGTAGCCTCCTTCCCACCGAGACCAGTCACCAATACCTCACTTTCCATTGTCCCAAAACAGCAGTCAGTGCGGCACTCTGAGACAATAAACACTTCAAGGTCTTAGAGGTCAAACGCTTATTCCCCAGCCTCAGGCAAATGCCACACTTACCCCAGGCCAAAGAGAAGAGCCTTCATCAGGGACTCCAAAGGTGCCATCTGAAGGGGCTGCTCACGTCCTGAGAGAGGGACTGGAATTCAGAACACCAACGTCTCTGGGTCTGATGCTCCCTTCCTCTTTCACCAGTCTGGAACAGTGGGTTTCAGTCCACAAGGGTTCTACCTGTCAGAGCAGATAAAGAACAGGTTTAGGCTCATTTTGCATATATTTCAAGAACACTCTTAAGGGGTGTTGTATAACAGTTTGCTCCAAGATTAAAACATTCCACCCTGCAGGAAAGTTCCTTGAGCATGACGATAAACCACTCAAAATAGCCTTAGGAAGTCCCTGAAACTGACCAGTTTAAAAAAAAAAAAAAGGCAGTAAGAGCTGCAAAGCAGCCTCTGAGACCAGACCAGCTGCCTGGAAGAGGGTTAGACCAGAGTCACCTGGAAAGGACAACTTGATGAGCTGCCTGATGCCTGCAGGCTGTGCAATGTATTCCAGGTTCCCAGCTTTATGAGCTGTCAATGATGCTCGGTGGGCCTTGGTGATGCAGCTGTCTTTGAGTCATTTCTGCTCCTGTAAGTGATCCCTCACCCATATTCCTGTAAGTAACCCAATAAAACTCACTGGTTCACCAAACTGGACTTTGGTGGTATCTGCATTTTGGTTTGTTGTGGAATCCCTATACAAAGTAGGTGTGTGTGTGTGTGTGTGTGTGTGTGTGTGTGTGTGTGTGTGTGTGTTGAGTCTCCCCAGGAAAAGCTTAGTCATACAATAAGAACAGGAAAAGCACCTCACAGGTCACAGACCGTACTTTTGTGCTGAGTACTACATGGATACTTGGGAAAACAACTGGTATTTGAGCAATCCCAGGGACATTTACAGGCTCTTATTCTAGGCTTTGTAGATAGTGTGGTAGTGACTATATCTACCCATCCAGATCTTACTGACTGTGGAGACACCAGGGTGGCTGAATGAAACTCTGCAATTAGGACAAAGTCTCACCAATCCTCACTAATCAATCCATTATGCAAGCAAAACTTTCCCAAAGTGTGATATCTGCCCTCAAACTCTCACCAGATGAACGTCATATAACACTGGTCCAAAAGCACTCAAAGAAGGGCAAGCCACTTGTGAGAACTCTACCTTCTGCTCTTTGCCCGTCTCAAACATCTACTGGAATCAAAGAGCACTACCAGCCCAGCGGAGCAGACAGGCTGGGCCAAGAGCCTGTCTGTCTTCCTTGAAGAGAACTCCACACCTGAAGCTTAGTAGTTACACTGCATCAGCCAGGGCTCAATCCTTGGGCACAGCAGAGAATGGCTACCATGGTACCACAATGTAAATGAATGCTATCCCAGCTCACCATCTCTCCTAACCCCAGTTCAGTCCTTGTAATTCCAGATGCATGAATATGAGCAAATCATACCATGTATTCCCCAGGACATTTTTAGCTGCCAATCTCTCAGAAGATTAAATGGCTTAAGGTTGGGGGAACCTCAAAACCCAATATTCCTTTCTAAATTCCAGGCAATCACCACAGCCCTGAACATTCACTTTCCCACCTCCGCTAAACCATAGGCACGTTTTCCTGGTCTTGGTTAAGTGTATGGTTTTAAGCATGTCGCTTCTGTTCAAAAGGAAATTAGAGAAAGTGAGGAGGAAAAAGAAAAGAGATGAGATGAACTGAAAAATAATAATCATCCCAGGAAGATATAGTAAAAAATTGGAGAGAATACACAATCACTTTACCAGCAATTAACTAGAAAACTAAGATTAAAACAGGAAATTTAAAAGGTGTCGCTGGTGACCTCACTCACTCATAAAGAAGAAGGAATAGATAGGGAGAACATTTTTGTCTTATTCCATTTCAAATTCTGTTTAATCCTATTTCACTGATAGGCAGACAGAGAGAGAAGTGCTGGGCTTCGAAGTATGGCAAGAAAGGACAGGAAACAGGAGACACTCAATAAGCTTCCATTCACAAAGAGCCACGTGTGCCAAATCACATGAGAAGTGTCCTGCCTAGGTATCCTCAGGAAAATCCCACAACCGCAAGTAGTTTGCAAATTTACCTCATCATTGAAAATATGGAAATTCAAAAGTAATTATCCTGAGACCTCACAGTTCACTGGCAGAGCCAGAGTCAAAGCCCTTGGATTGCCACACACTCGGAAAGATCACACTAAACTTTAAAACACTCGGGCTCATGCATTAAATATGAACAGGAATGAAATGTTCCTCCCCAGTCATTACCACAATTTGTCTACTCTTGCACAAGGTAAATGTGTATGCCGAGAGGGTTGAATGCTCCCACACTTCACATTAAATTACCTCAAAGCCTCACGCACACTCTGGCTTGATGCTTCTAAAACAATTTCACTGGGTGTGCCCCAGTGAATCCACAATACCCGCCTTGGAACAACTTGGTCCAATCTGTAGGATGCTCACACACAGAAGGCATGCTTTAATAAACAGAAAAACACACTCAATGTCAAAGATGCAAAGAGAAGTACATAATGTCTTCCTCCTTACAGCTGGAGGACTCAGTTGCTTGTTTTCAAAGGATGTCATAAAACCTTTCTTGACAGCATCCCATAAGGCAGAAGTTTTTAGATGTACACTTGAATGTTTTTAATTCAGGAAGGAGGTGGGCTTTGTGCATCAACTACAAACAACCCAAGTTGTTCTTCCAATAGCAATAAAATTGACAACATGTTAGCAAGACTGATCAGGAAAACATACCCAGCTGGCGGAGTGTGTGTCTTCATGATGTGGCACTTGCCTGGCATGTCATGTATATTTGGCCCAGAAAAACACACACACACACACATACACACACACACACACTCATGCAGGCATGCACAGAAAGAGAGAAAAGGAATAAATAACCAATGCCAAGAATGGAAAAGGAAACATTTTTACATATGCCTCAGTCTTTAAAAACTGAATCTATCTAATATAACTAACTGTACACCAATATACTTCAAACCCTAGAAGAAGTGGAAAACTTCCAACAAAAATTAGTTACAAAACAAAATCTCAGTGGTCCTATCTCTGTGACATATTGAACTCCAAACTTTCAAAGTATATAAAGCAAACAGAGCCAAACCAGGAGGGGAAGAGGGAGCCAAAAGAAAAGCATGGTACAAGAATTGGAGCTAGTGAGAAACTTAGTGGCCCATGGCAGAATCTCTGCCAGCTTCAGGCATCTGTATAACAGTCCCCAGTGACAACTACCCAAGACCCTTTCATCTGTGAGTCACTGCTTCCCCTTTCTCTGAGGGTTCCATAAACTCTATCTATTACTCAGTGTTGCCCTTGCCATCACAAGATCCAGTTCAGCCACCCCTTGTAGAGTGACAACAGGTTCCTCAGGAGTGACAACATCATGCTCAGAGCCACCTACCTATTGGGCTGTTTCTGGAGCCACTACCAGGTGTGACAGCCTGGGCCATACCACCTGATCTCCCTTGGGACAGGTCTAGTTTGGCTTGAAGAGTCATTCCTTCACATATAGGTCTTTCCCTTCAAGGAAGCAGAAGGTTCCCAGCAAGCTAACTGTGCCCCAGCAGCCTGTGCCCTGAGCTGCAATACCTGAGTGGAAGACTGTGAGCCAGCCAAGCCAGCCCACCCAATGCTAGGAAAATGACAAGATCAGCTGAGAACGCCTCCAATTACTCCACTCACTCCAAACTGGGGAAGAGCTTGTTGCAAAATGGATAGTTAGTTGCAAACCCAGAGCCATCCATCTCGACACCTTTTATCCTAAAAGTAATTTCATGAAGGATTAGCTAACAATAAGCATTCAAAATCCTGGCTCCAAGGGCATCACCAAGCTACTGAGCAGACTTGAAATAAGCAAAACAGGTATGTCAGCCTTCAAAACTTCCTTCTAACCACACACCCAGGAAAGCCTGATGAAAACCAGGACATGGGGGTGGGTGGGGTGGGGAGCCAAGTTTATGCTTTGCTAGGATAGTGTCACTTACAAAGGACCCCAACCCCCGGTGCCACCCTCCAGTGAAACTTCCTCTCTTCACCCCACCCAAAATTCACTTAGGCAATGGATCAGAAGATCAGTCAGCTGCGGCAGATAAACTCACATTAAAAAGGAGTTCCAGATAAACAGAGTTCCCCGTGGCAAGGGGCTTTTAGCTCAACTAACCTAAATGAAAAACTAGTAGGAAAACCTGAGACTTCATGCCTCATTCTGAAACTCCCATCCAGGTGCTGGTCCGGAGCCACAGCTTCAGACTATCCGAAAACCAGTCCAGCCTAGAATCCCAAATCTCTCCAAAGGGATTCCCTCCATCCCCCACCCCCCACCCATACACATCTTAGTAATAGCTGGAGGCGCGCAGCAGGGTTGGATCCGAAGCAGGAAGCATCTTTGGCGGGTGTCAAGATCGGTCCCACCGTCTCCAACCCGGTTCCCATACAATGATCCTCGGGAAAGCAAGGGAGAAGAAGTTTCCGAGCCAGAACCCCTTTTCCAGGGGGTCAGAACCCACACAGCAGCCTGCTTCCCACAGCTCAGCGGAGCAGCACAGTGCCCTGTAGCTGAGCATAAACTAAGCAGGGCCAGGGCTCCAGCCCTTCAGGCTCCCCACCTCAGGCCACAGTTAAGGGTTCCGGGGCTCTCACCCATCCTCACCACAGTCTCGCGCCGCAGCTTCCAGCGCCAACAGCGCCTAAGAGATTCACCGGTGGAAAATGGATCGAATTTTCCGAGGCTCACCCATGGCTCAGCGAGGCGCGCGCTCCCGGCTGCCTTTCCATCTCTTAAACTTCCAGTAACTGAAATCAGGAAGCTGTAGCCTTCCCGGCTGCCGGCAAGGGAGTGGGTGTAACTTGTGAAGTTTCGCGCTATGATGAATCTGGTCATTTGGGTGTGTTGGAGAGGGCCTAGAGCAGCTCCTCCTCCTCCTCCTCCTCCTCCTCCTCCTCCTCCTCCTCCTCCTCCTCCTCCTCCCTCTCCGCCCCACGTCTTCAGTTTAATTCTTGCCTAGCTGAGGACTGTGTCTGGCTATCATTCAGTCCAGCACTCTGCTTTCCACATCTTGGGAGCGATTTATTCCTACAGGGTTTTAACTGTTTTACAAAGGAATCTGCACAAGGCATACGTTCCTGTCAGCTTTTGCCTGCACACGGCAAGACCACAGTGTCTCTTAAAGGATCACGACACCCCTTACCTGGTCCCCTCAGAGGCAGAACTATGGACAGCTTGCTGGACTGATATGCAACTCCTAAACATTTGTTTAGATAAACATAGAAAGCAGAAAAGGAAGGAAAAGAAAACCTTTAACCAGCTATCTTTAAAACCAACGGCAGCTGCTCCCATAGTGCAAACTATCCAGAAAGTTCTCCAGAAGTTCTCTCTCACTCGCCCTCTAAACAGCAAACGGCCATATGTTTGATCTCCATGAACAATATTTATAGCAGTTTCTAAAAATTGTAGAGGAAACACACTAACTCTAACTTCACCCACAAAGCACTCCAAAGAGCTTCACCTTGGTTTTGAGACATTACTTTCATTGAGTAAAACTTCTAATGACCAGTGGGATAATAATAATAATAATAATAATAATAATAATAATAATAATGCCTCAGGTGGCCGGTTAGAAAGACTGGAAGCAATTACCAGATAGCAAACCAGAAATCTGAGGTAACAAACCAGACACCACCTCTGAAATGGCCAAAGCAGCCATGGGTGAAATTGATAGAGGAATAATGCATTATCATTTCATAAGGTTATTATTAGCTGAGCCGCAAGTCAAAGACATTGACCCCTTTCCCCCTCTGCAAGGGGCTGTCCTCAAAGATACAGACCACAAAGATACAACAGTCACTAAAGGATCATAATGACTCAAACACCAACCAGAACTACAGGCTGGAAGCCTTATGTAGAAAAAAACAAGAAAGGTAACTTTGGGGGTGGGGAATTGGCTAGCTGGGGAATTAACCATCCTCGGTTGGTAAGGAACTGGTTTACAGTGCCTGCCATGTAGACATAAGAACTGAATGAGACAGCCCACCCCCCAAGGAAAAACTCCAAAACTTCGGGTACACTGGCCTGTGCCTGCAACCCTAGCAGTGTGGAGGCGAGTATAGAAGGGTCCACTAACGTGCTTGGCCAACCAGCAGAGCTGACTCTGGGAGCCCCAAGTTCAGTGAGGAAACCCTTCTTCAAATTTATAGAGAATTATTGAAGAGACATCCAAGGCCAGCTTCTGGCCTCCACACACTAACATACAGATGAAAATGTGTGCGCGCGCGCGCACACACACACACACACACACACACACACACACACAAAATGTAACTTCCAGGAAAATACTGATCAGAGTTATTGTGGTGGAAACCACGACGGTTTTAAACTTGACAAATACATGCCCACATATATAAACATACGCAAGAAGTGCCTGGCTAATCTTTATGATCTTGATAATCTGCACAGAGATTGGCATAAGATACCTTGGAAGAAAACAAACAATAATGTGCCCATGCATAGTTCAGAAGGAGTAAAATCAAGTGTTTACATGTAGCAGGCTCCTAAGCTAGAGATGGCTTTTACCCCAGGGAATACTTGTCAGTATATGTAGACACTTTCCATTTTCACAACTCGGGGAGAGATTCTACAAGGAAGAAATATGGCCTGCTGCCAAACAGCCTACAACACACATAACAAAAAAACGAGCCAGTCCTGGGAGCTCACAGAGCCGTTCTTAAGAAAGCCCAAGACAGAAGTGTCACCATCTACTGTTAGCTAATGTCTCACTCATCCCTGTGGTCTCATCGACATCACAGTCCCCAGGAATAACACTCCCCTTTCCCCACTGATGAGCATTTGATGGCTGAGAACCATCTGCACAGGCTAAGCAGAAGGTGAGAGCCAGGTCAGCAAGGAAGCTTCTAGACCTGGAGCGCAACCTTGGTGTCCACACACTCACACAGCTGATGAGTAACCGAACTGGGGTGAAAGACAATAAAAGGGGGGGGGGGAAGAAGATGACTAAAATCAGGGTACCAGCTTTGGACTGGGAGCTAGCCCAACTGGAAGAGCTGTGCTACACATTGGGACACGTGAAAGCCACAGAGACAGGGGACGATCTCCAGGGGCGCCATCAGTCATTGCAGTGTTGGCAAGCACCAGCCTAAGCCACCAGAACAGGAAGGGTGTTTAATCTTGCTACATTTTATCAGAAGATTGTGACAAATCACTTATAGGTAAAAGAACATGAGCTCTACGTGGAGGAAAGAAAGGTTTCTGGTCTCGTTGTTCTCCAAGAAGTTTCTTCAAGTTTTATTTTACTCCTAAATGACAGTTGTCTGAGTATGTTAGGGACAAAGTGATGTTCCCATGCCTGTGTACACAGCACAATGCTCTTGTCAGGGTGATCCACCACCTCATGCACCGCTCTGATTCTGGTAAACATCCCAATCCCTGTCGTTCAGCTGTTTTGAAGCATACAATGCATCATTGACTGCAGTCTGCTATGCCCTAGATTCTTGAAATTAACTGTAGCCTTGCGTGTACCCTTTGGCAAGGCTCTCCCTCCCCTCCCCCACCTCCTCCAGCCTCTAGGAACCATTATTTCACTATCTGCTGTAGTTTGAATGAGAATTCCCTCCCCCCCCCCCCCCCCGCAGAGCTCCTGCATGTCAATACTTGGCTCCCAGTGGGGGCACTGTTTGGGGAGGTGTACCAGCCTTGCAGGAAGGAGGACATCACAGCTTTGAGACCACATAGCTTCACTCACTTCCGGTCCACTCTCTCTGCCTCTAGCTTTTGGCTAAGGATGCTACCCCTCAGCTTCCTGATCCTATTACCACGCTTCTCCCTACCTCCACCACTCCCCAGCAATGGACTCCTTCCTCTCATAAACTCCCCCTTCCGTTAATTGCTGTGGTCGTATTTTATCACAGCAACAGAAAATTAAGTAATACAGGGAGGGAGGTTATGGAACCTTTGGGAGATGCAGTTGGAGGAAATGTCCCCGGTGGTGGACTTCAAGAGTTCAGAGCCAGGCCCTACTTCCTGTTCCCTTTATTTGCTATGTGTGGACAAAGGTGTGGTCAGCCTGCGGCCTGCTGTCCTGTCTCACCCACCATTCCAGAACCTAACACTCTGGAACCATTAATCAAACAAACAATTTCTCCTGTAAGCTGCTGTTGGTCCTGGGGTTTGTTTCCATTGGCAGTAACGGATACACTATCCTAAAAGTGTGTCATTTACTCCTGGAGCCCATGGGGACTCTCAGTTCTTCTTTCTGAGATGATTTAATTTCTCCCTGGGATGAGGGAAAAGGTGCTGAGGATGATGTTTGTCCGTTGTTCTGCCTAGTACTTCCCAGAAGATGGCTTTACGCTAGACTGAACTGAATCAGCTCCCGTCTCCTTCCCTATTTCTTAGGCCTGCCTAAAAGTGGAGTTCCCTGTGGCTGCTCCTGGAGGCCTCCCCCAAAGACTCCTTCGAGTCCAATCTGAGCCATCCATGAGGTTATAACTAGCACCTAACACCTGCTGTTATCATTTAGTGCCTGGAAATTTTCAAAGACCTAGAAAGAAAGGCCGCTGACACAGGAAAACCCACTAACATCTGAACAGAGATGCCTGTGGCAGAGTGGACCTCAGAAGAATATCATTTCCCACCAAAACGTGTGCTCCGAGAGCAGGAGGGCTGCCCAGAGAGAGACCAGCTGGAGCACCCACCATGCATTAGACCAATGTGTGGCAAGGAAGACACCCAACCCTCTTCAACTTGCCCGCATCTTAAAGTTTAAAACTCATTGGATTTTTTTCTCTCTCTCTTAAAAGGTCTTATTTCATTTAGGAAAAGAAAATATAAATGCAGTTATGAACCTGACCCAAAGCAATGGACTTGTATATGAGAACACAGTAATTCTGAACCAAAGAAATGCATCCAGTAGAGGGAGCATTCACTAGTTCCCAACAGATTCCCAAGATCAGAATCACCTTGGGGATGATAACCTAACCATGTTACAAAAATAATCCCCTATTAATGAAAATGAAAACGCCCTTGTAAGTTTTTTTTTTCCTTTTTTTGAAACATCAGAAACAGTGGTGGCCTTAAAAGGTCTCTGCATTATTATTGATATTGATATTGATATTGATACAAGAACCAGCAAAATAAACATGGTAGAAAACAACATTAAGTACATGGAGAAACATCCAGAAATAGCTAAGCCTCCCTATTTCCAAACTCTGTCTGTTATATTCATATTCCAACATGAATACTTAGCTGGCTGTGGCAATGCATGTATGTAATTCCAGCAATTTAGAGACTAAGGCTGGAGGACTGTGATTTCTAGCCAGCATGAGCTGGATAGCAAGACTTTGTTTCAAAAAACAAAAAACAAAAAAACAAAACAAAAAAAAAAAAAAAGGAAAGGAAAAAAACATGTTAGGTTTATTCACGCTTATTCTTGCCAAAAATTACTCGGCTCCATTTTTAGCTTGCTATTTCACACATTAGGTTTGTAAGAGATGACTTTTAACATCTCATTCCTGTTCAATAACACAGTGCCATTTGCCGGTCACTGTCCTCTGGATTTCCATTTAAGGGTCTTCAGAACCAGCTTGTGCAGGAATCCAGTCAACTTCACCAAAAATATACCAATTAACAAAGGTAAGTCTACAGCCAAGAAGCCGGTACATCGGTGACGTTTACTTCCACCTTGGCCAGCTCAAGGAGAGAGCTGAGGAGGACTCCCAAGTACAGAGTAAGAGGCACTCACACCAACCTACCTACTCATTACCTAGCAACAGCCTATCAGCAGCAAGGATGGGAAGCAGTAACCACCTCCTCAAATTAGGTGATGCCCTGCAAGGGTATTAAGTAACACAGACAAATTATCTGATTGTAAATAAAAGGCCCATTTCCCAGAATGCTTGCAGTTCTAAATACACATCTTGTCAATCCTGTAGAGCCACCATAGGCAGTGAGCCATTCTTGTGGAAAGATGTCCTATGGCTACTTACAGACTGACTGTCAAAACAAATCATTTATATCTAAAACTGGTTGAGGGCTAAATATGAATTCATGTCTCCCACCCTCATGCTTCATCATCTGAGAATCTGCATGGGAACAAGCAATGTCTCAGAGTCCTCAGTGTGGCCCAGAAGAGGCCTTCCTCCTCTGAGAGACAGGCAAGCTTCCTTCACCCTCCCAGGTAGTGTCTCACAGTACAGGTGCTTGTTAAATCTGATGCTGTAGGAGAATATTCACAACCTCACATTAAACCCTGTACAAACCAACTTAGAAATACCTAACGGCATTTTCTCTCTCGATAAAGATGTAGGGCTTTTCTCACAAAATATAACATCATAGAAAAAGAGGCCAAGAAAACACTAATGGCCTTTAATGCCATCTCCAGAGTTTCCTGCTGGGACGGTGTGGGCAGTTCCTTAAAAATCCGAGGCTTCAATTTCCTCAATGATCAAATCACACTGTCCAATTTATTCTTTCCCACATCCCTAGTTCTATCTTCCAATTATTTTTTTTTTTTTTTTATGATTTGAAAACTCCAATTTCTGTCACTATCTCAATTTAGATTTCCTCACATGAAAACAACTTTTAACACACCAAAATAAAGAGTTTCAGGCTCACCAGTGGCCCACAAACTGAAGCCAGGTCTGTAACATGAGGGGAGATGGGGCAAAGATGGGGGAAAGTACCCAGGAGCCTTTAGCACCAACCATAATAAAACATATGGGGCCAGGTGCTGTCCTGCCCACGTGCAAGCAGTGGGCCTGTGCATTCCAAGGATGCTCTGCGCCTTTCACAAGAGGTACACGTGGCTTGTGGGGGCAGAGCATCTGGGCTTTCCCGGGTGTGGGATCTTTCAGACGCCCCTCTGCTCTGCAGCAATAAGCAGTAATCGTTGTCATTGGCACTTGGAGTGAAATAACACAGAATAACTGAAGAAAGACCATAAGGACTCAGGGAGTGGCGGAGTTTCCCATCCTCAGCACAGACTCTTGTGTTGTGAAACAGTCCTTTACACTGTGTGAAGATGTGTTACTGTGATTGGTTTCTACTGGCCATTGGTCCCTACTTGGTAGAACTTCTCTGGGAAGGGTTAGAAGGCGTGGCCTTGTCCGTGGAGGGGTGTCCCTGAGGAATGAGCGGGCTCTGAAGTTTCAAAAAGCCCACGCCAGGCCCAGTCCCATGTTCTCTGCCTCCAACTTTCAAATAAGGTGTAGTAGGCTCTCAGCTACTGCTCTAAGGCCTTGCCTGTTGGCCTGCTGCCATAGTTATGATGACGTCTCTTCATGACGTCTCCTCACGGCAGCAGAACATAGCTGAGACAAGCAGTAATGGCGGCACAATATTAAATACGCAGCCCATGGCACTGAATTATATATTATATATTTAAAATATTATCAATAACAACAGTGGTAACTGTGTTGAACAGATTTAAGATTTCCATAATTTATAAAAAGTAAAAAAACAGTTCAGGTATTTTTCAAGCACTGCTGACTGTGGAGAGCGAGGATTGGGACTCTGCAGACTGTAGCCCAGCCTTACCCCCTCCCTGATCTTCCTGTCACGCCACCTTAGCCTCACCTCACACCCAGAAGACTGACTGTCTCTTACTGTAAGAGATGAAGTGAGAGTGTCTCAACTATCAAATGAAATCTTTCAAAACTATGAAGAGGCAAAGAGGCACGCCCTTTGGCAGTATGCCAGGTGTGGCCATCACAGCTGAACAGGGCATAAATCATGGGGCCCTTGTGACCAACAACCCACATGAAGCCCAAATTTCAAGAAGATCGAGAAACCAGAATGGGCTGAACATGAAGGACCAAAGTGAGGGGAAAGCATTAAGCCTAAATTATCAGCTAGAAACACTGTATGAGACATGCTCAGACCACACTCAGGTCCCTCCTAACAAGCTGTGACCAGAGAGGCAAAGACACAGAGGAGGTTCCAGGCAGTGTAAGTGAGAGCTCTGGACAGAGTGGGCATCTCACCTGTAAAATGGCGTCATAACACTATTTCCCTCTGAGTTGGTGTGAGGACAGTGTCTATGACAATGACTCGTCTCGACCACTTCTAGATTACTACAAGAGAGACTGTTCACCCATCTCTGTACCTGGTCCTCTGACAATTCAGCATGGACTACTGGTGACCAGATCCATTTTACAGACAGAGATCAAAACCCAGAAAGGCTCAGTGAACTGTCCAATCCCACTCAAAAGAAGGGGTTGGTTCTAAAATCCTAATCCAGCCTTGGTGAAGCCAGAACCCAGATCTCCCTACCCCCACCCCTACCCCAGCATGTGAACAACTACTCATCCCGCCCTCATGGACCTTGGCATCCTCACAGCCCATGTGTTTGCTTCTCCATCATCATCATCATCATCATCATCATCTTTTGGACCATTATCCTCAGATTCTATGTTCACAAGTCAGAGCACTTAGTGACTCCCCAAGCCGGTACTTCCTTGCATGTACCCCATCCACCTCTCAAGGCCAGATGCAGCCCATGAGAAACATATGCCAGCTTTGGTCACAAAGCTCCATGAAGTTAATAATTGGCATGTCTGACAGAGATGAGTGGAGAAGATATAGAACCTGAACAAATCAAATTGGGTAATAAGCAAAGAATATGAGTAATCCATGGGTAGGAAGTGTATAAATGTGTTCACTGAGCCCGTTCACCAAAGCAAGGTCTGCAGAGGGCCAGTTCACAGTCTGGGCTGTGACAATGAATCATTAGGTGGCTATTTTATACTGACCTATTTGCAGCACCTGCCTCAAGTGCTAATGCTGTATTTCTTAGACACAATAAGCAGAATTGGGCTCTCCATTCAGTTCTCTCACACTCTCCCAAGCTTCCCAGTGAAACAAGGCTGTGACCCCCACACAGGGGCTGAGGTTGTACCATTCCTGGTGTAGGTCCTAGGAGTTACCCATGCCAACTGCTCTGGCACAAACCCTTCTAGAAGGTTAACAAACATTTTCCCACATCAGCTGGACCACCAAAGCCCAGCCTCCATTCCCCAGTGCCTGGTCACTAAGAGGAGGGACTCCTCACTAAATGACCCCAGTGCTAAGGATTGTCAATACCTGAATCTTACTTTCTCAGCTGCCACACATCCACACACCTTGCTGAGGCTTGGGCTCATGATTCAGACTCCTCACCCCTCTCAAAGCCGGGCACCTGGGAACTTCTTTTCTTTTTCTGGCCACAGATGAATTTAGCCCATTAAAGAACAGCTGTAATCCTTACATGTGTATCTTTCCACTGGCAAAAATGAGTCAGGTCAGCAGCTCTGAGGTCAGCAGCCTCCTCTAGAAACACTCACCAGCCACTGTTCCCTCAAACCCCACCTCCCCACCCCACCTCCAACAAAATCACAGGTAGCTGTTCACACTGCCCATTTCTAGTTTGGTAGACACAGACTAGCATACACTCAAAAACCTACTGACTCATGCTGTTGTGATGACCAAAAACAGTATTCTTGGCCATTAGCATTAATGTGGGGTTCTGTTTTCATAAGGACATGCCACCAACTAGATCAGGCACCCATGGAAACTTCTACTTGCCTGTATATACATCTGACATTAAACTTGAGATCTTTGCCTAAAGACAATTCCACTAACACACTATAAACATTTTACAGTTTTGCTGTGTCTGTTTATTGAGCCTGCCCCTCCCCAACAAGAATGAAAGTTCTACAAAGATAGCTACCAGACACTCTTGCTCACAGTCTTGTCTCTGATGCCTAGAGACGTGCTTGCTACATGACAGACCCTTGGTCCATCTGATCCACTACCACCTGACGGCCACTCCACATCAGAAGCACAACCCAAAACACAAGCCTGAAGTCTTTCCTGTAACCGCAGAAGCAACTTCTGAAGTAGGAACATCAAGTATAGGAACAGGGAATAAGGCAAGAAATAGGCATCATGTAGGTAACACCTAAAAACTTCAGGTCCCCAACAGACATCATGACATTCACCTAGCATTTAAGACATGATATGCTAAATCTTTGAAGAGCACAGCTTGAACACAGAGTGGAAAAAAGACAATGGTAACTCACGTACACCATCAGTGCCATGCGTCTCAGCTTCAGCTAAGCAGGCCATCTTCCCAGGCCATCCTTCATATCTTAGAGTCTTGACATCCACGGACCCTCAAAATGCACATCTTGAAAGCGTAAACTCCCCCCCCAAGTGATGGTATTTGGAGTGGCGGTGGAATGATTGGTTTATGAGAGCAGAGTTCACACACTTGCCATTGGTGCCTTATGACCACCTCTCATTTGTCCTTTCCACCAAGGGAAGACACACACGTCTAAGATGAAAGAAGCCCTCGCCAGACATGGGTTCTGCTACACCTTCATCTCAGACTCTGCAGCTTCCCAAGGCGAGAGAAGTAAAACTTCTGTTATTTATAAACTGCCTTCCCACCCAACCCAAACAACCTTTGCTTTGGAGTTCATGTCCTCAAGCCTCATAGTCTTCCTTCAGAAACCGATTTTATGGGTTGGAGAGATGGCTCAGTGGTTAAAAGTACATAATCCTCTTGCAGAAGATCTGAGTTTGGATCGCAGCATAAGAAACAGTATAGGTATATCAAAGATAGCTAGTGTGCCAAGAGCTAGTGTTCTATAAACCTTCCCCATCTTGTCAAACACTGGTGGTACTTGCCTCTTTGCCCAACCGCCGAATCCCAGCCTTTCCTAGGACATGACTCTTTATTACATTGTTCCCCTTTGGACTGATTATAAATTAGCCAATCTCATGAGACTATAAAGCTGAACTATCAATGGGGTGGGGTGAGACAGTTACCACCTTGTGTTTATATAAAAATTAAGTGAACTTCCTGCCCCGCCATGCTTGGCTCCTCAGTTTGGATCACTGTGCATCCTTTTGCAAAATTAAATTGCCTGCTAAAGCTACTGTTTTGTGTCTCTTTGTATGATACCAATAATTCTTTTTCCAATAAATTGGGGATTCGTCCAAGATCCAAATCTACCCAGTAGAGTGTGGAGATTCCCTCCCTTAAGGGAAATATATCCTGAAGCCTGTTGTAATGGCACCCAGAGTCTAGGGTGATCAACACTCTAGACTAATAATGATTTAAGAACAGAAAGTTTCTTGGCAACTTAGAGAAGGACTCTCAGGCAAGCATCACAGTGTCAAGGCAATTCCATGTGCAGAACAAGGTAAGAGAAGTTACAAGGAGTGATGAAGTGGCTGAGCCATCCAGGAGACTGTATGAGAATGACTGAGCTATGCTCTGAGCACAAAGTGAATTGGGAGCCCTGATCTACTGTTCTGTAGGTGCTGATGCAACCTCATACACCTCATCGGCAGTTCCTTTGACCTAGTCAGGGGTTTGTACCAACCTGCTTTCACTGCCAAGAAGGGCCAGACTTGAACACCACCCTGCAAGGGAATTAATTACTCACAGGTGAGCAAAGCCGCTGACTTGGAGTGAAAGAAACTTCCATCCTAGGAACTGGAGGGGGCAGTTGGGTTGCACCTCTAAATGACTGTTGTATCTGAAAGCAGGGATGGGAAATGGCCAAAGTAAAAAGAACTTTAAGGTATAATGGAAATAAGAATAAAACTCCCCCTGGTAACCTTTTGGGATTCATGCTTAACTACTGGGAGGGTAATGAAATAATAAACAAACCAACAAATAAAAAACCCACAGGTAATAAAGTGCTGTTATGTCATATAGACCTCCGAGCCAATCATTAAGCCTTCAGACTTCTGGCCTTGTCTGCCAACTCTTAGTTGCACCCATTAGCACAAAGAGCTTCTCAGGAAGACACTGTGTTTTCTACTAGGAGAAAAAGACTCACACCCCTTTAGTCCACAAAAAGAGAATAAAGAAATTGAGCAGTGTGAGAAAGATCTTCAACACCTCTCCTTTCCTCCTTCCCGGAAGCAAACCGGAGACTTCACTCCCCCTCATGGAGGTTCCTCCGGGGCCAGAGGCAGACGGGTCTATCAGTGACCCTGTGACTAGCGTTAGGGTCAGGACCCTGAGGACTGGACTAAACTCCTCCCTGACTCACGGCAGCTAAGGAGCCGTCTGTCTGACCTCCAAGCCAGCTCAAATGACATGACGCTTTTCCTTCTCTCCTCCACTCCTGTCTTCAGGACAGCCATTGAGAGCGATAGCTTGCCTTCCCTGGGGGAGGGGGAGGGGTTTAAACTCTAATAACCATTTCCTTAAGCTTCCATTTTGTCCTTTCTAAATTCCTGTATTAATGAGACTAGAAAACCCAAACGGGGACCTGACTTCCCCTGTATCTTATGGTGACCATGAAAGGACACCCAAATTCCAGAAACATAGTTGGTCACCGGCACAGGCACACACCAGTGCGTCTCTGAAAAGACACGCTTTGAGCTCCTCTGTCCATCTCACGGTAAGAAGCTTGTTCAGTGCTGTGCCTCCCTGAAGGAGAGAGAAACGAGTCTCTTTCTGTCCTCTCTCATGTTTTCGGGGCTGACTGACGGCCACAGGGTGGTAACTAAAGGAGTTTGACACCAAGTCCTCTCCCTGGCACAGAGTTCCCTCAGGGAACCTGGAAGGTCCTGAATCGTGATGTGGGAACCAGTAGAGACTGCGGCTGGGTGTAGTCAGGTCTGACACCGCTTTAGACCACATGGGCCCCCGGCCGTTGCTTTTGTGATTGGGTAAAAGCATCACACAGGCTGCCAAGGTAGTAAATTAGAATCAACCGTTTTCTAACAAGTGGTTTCTAAGGCTTCCAGCCAACACAGAGGGTCAGAGGTCAGTCTCGTCTCAGTCCACTCCACAGTGGGACATAATGGTGCCAAGATCACTTTCTCTTTACCCAGGTAGTTTTGTTGTTGTTTAAAGAAAAGGAGGTCATTATCCACATTTCATCTGTGAAATACAAGGACTTTGTGTTCTGATGGGGGATAGCAACCGTGGCTTTGATTCCAGCTTAGCTTGGTTGGTGACCTCATCAAGATGAAGGACATGTGACTTCCTCACCATTGTGGTTAAAGCAACCACATAGCATAAATCAAAATGGTGACACTCCAAACACTTCCTGGTACCCCCAAGCCCTCAGAAGATCACAGTACCCCTAGAATTTCCTGATACTTAACTATCACACTATACACACTTTTGCACCCATTCTGAAGTAGCCAATCACATCAGATTGTGAGGTCAAGCTCCCACCAATGGGGTGATACACAGTCACCACCCTCCCTAGAGGACAAAAAACCTAAGTGAAGCCCCCACCTTGTGCGCTCACTTACTCAGGTTTGTTTGCTGTGCGCCTTTCTGAAAAGTGCCTTTCTGAAAAGTAAGTTGTCTTGCTGAGTTATTTTTGTGGGATATCGGGAATACCCTTTTCCAATGCCAGCTGTGGAGGATGGCTCACAATTGTCTGTGACTACAGCTCCAGAGGATCCACTTCCCTCTTCTGACCTCAATGGGCACTGGTACTCATGCACATTCCCCCTACACACCACACACACACACACACACACACACACACACACACACACACACACACACGTATCTACATAATTAAAAATAGTACATCCTTACGAAATGAAATTTGGCTGGAGAGTTGGCTCAATGGTTAAGAGCACCAGACACAGTGTGTTCTATCCTTAAAATTCCCTCCCTCAATTTGCTCAGCCCTCTCTCACTCAGACCCCTTTTGGCATAAACACCACACTGATTAAATCTAACAAACTACTTCATTCACACCTGAATCCAGACAGTTATTCACCATCATAAATCATTAATGTCAACTGTATCTTTAAATGTCATTAGCAATCACCTAGAAATCTCAGTCTATTCGCCTACACACTCATCAAGTTTATACATTCTTTCTTCCCTAATCTCCAGTAGTTCCTTCTCATTTCTTCTCTCCACTGATGGACTTTTATCCTACTTCTTAAAGAAACATGAAGTTTCTTCCACAAACTTGAAAGCCTGCATAGCCCCTGGCAAGACTCTGTCTCCATCCACACACTCCAGCTTCCTGTAGACATAGATAACCATCATATCTGAGGCCAGTTCCTCCAGCTGAGACTCCTTCCCATCCTACCCTGACTCAGTCAGTATTCCAGCCAACTCTCTTCAATATGGTCAAATTATAAACATACAAATGTGTCCTTGCTGTCTCATACAGAATTTGAGGTTGCTCATTATCTGCTGAGCCCTATTCTTTTCCCTTTCTCGTGATCCCAAGGCAGCTAGACTCCCATCTACTCCCATATTCTTCTCAAGAGAATGACCTACAAATTGGCAAATCCAATGCTTCTTTCTCCATCTTCATACTCGACCCAGCTTATCCATCCATGATGCTATAATTTTTGCACTTGCCAAGACAGCATGATCCCTCCATCATGCTGGTTGCCTTTGCTGATTCCTTCTATTTTCCCTGTTGGACAGATCCATAACTTCAAGCCTCAAGAAGACAAAGGTTCTCTTTTTCAATCTGTGCTCATTGTCTGAGTATGGGACACACACGGACCGGCTCCCAGATCCTACGTCAAAGAAGGACTTGCTGACTCCTGTGAGGATTATGAACAGCAGTCATCCTCCTTGTGGTGACTACATCAGGAGGGTAGAGTCTTCTAAAGAAGAATTGACAGGTGGTCCTACAGAACAATGTGATGTCTCTGCTCAAGTATGCTTCCTCTCCCTCCTTCTAAAAGGCTGATTCTCCTAAGAACTCTATCTTCCTTCTAAATGTCATCTTCTTACACTCAAAAACAGAGAGATCCCAGCATCGTGACTATGAATGCCACTACATCCTTACATCTCTCCAAAGGTGTCAGGACACTGCCTCTCTGCAACATACCATGTTCAGATAGCCAAGTGTGAGCTAATACCTCCTTCTGGACATCTTCCAGGCAACCTTCCCGACTCAGCAAGGGTAACCCAACCCTCTTAGTTCAGGTTGAAATGCAGGCTGCATTTCTCTTTCACAACCCACATCAAATTAGTCAGAAATTTCTATTGTACCCTCTTTGCAGAAATGAGCAAATCTAAGTCTGTTCTCTCTGCTCCCCTGTTGTCAGCAGAACCTAGCTGTTCTCTACAGAACTAGTATAAAGCTTCCTCACAAGGGTCTCCATTTCTGCTCTGCTCTCTACAGCCCATTCTCCTGGAAGCAGATGGATCTCTAAAACCATGGGTCAGATCCACCCCTCCTCTGCTCAGGGGCAGGAGCCAGGGGCAGGAGCCTGGGGCAGCCCAGACCTCATCACCACTTCTCTGCCTTTGTTTCCTGCTCTCCTATTGTTCTTGCCAATGACACCATACCTGGCCTCACTGGTGCTCCTGAACTTTCTGGACACACTCTTTCTTTCTAGAACATTCCTACATGCTTTCCATCTTTCTTCGAGTAGCACCCAAATTTTTTCCACTTTCCCCAGAATGACCCACCTACCCAAAACAGCTCTACTTGGTCACATTTTCTGTAGTACCTGCTACCTCTTTATACTCTAAATCATTAACAGAAGGAAGAAATAATCACCAATGGGTACTGATCATCAGCTAACAGTTTTTATTGTTTAATAGCAATCTACAGAGACAAGATCAATGTGTCTCTGATGACTAAGGAATCCCAAGAATACAGAATGGTGCCTGGCATGTCATGGAGTCTAAGGATAAAAACACTTGTTGAGGGAATACAGTGTGTCTCTTTTCACAACACTGACACTGTAGGAAAGGCGGGGGCAACATGAAACAGAGAAGCTGCAGACAGGGTGACAGCACAGTCCTGGGGTCCTAGAACTAGGAGGCAGAGGTGGAAGGGTCACAAGTTCAAGATCATCTTCAGACATCTAGCATGAAGCAACTTAGCCAACATGGAACAGGAAAACCTGGTCTGGCATGCAGGGGGAAGGAGACGTGGGCAGCAGAAACATGTGCTGGATACAGCCCCAAACACACCAACCCACGGACTCCAAAGAACACAGGCACAAATGGCCTGTGTGTCACAGTAGATCAGGAAAAGGCAGAGACAGAGGGGAAAAAAAAACATGTGATGACTTACAAAAAGGTGACCCTGGGCCAAGCACCAAGTTCTCAGCAGGAGCAAGAAGAAGCAGGAGATGCTGAACCAGTCTAAGAGAACCTCACTGTCAGCAAGAGCGCCACCTCAGCAAAGGAAGGGGGACCTGAGGCAGAGACATGATAACATCAATAATAGTTACAGGAGCTTAAAATTGAAGAAAAATGTAACAATATGTTGTTCTAATCTTAGATGGTCTTAAAAAAAAAAAAAAAAAAAAAAAAAAAAAAAAAAAACTGGAGCCTGATATTGAGGTGAAAGCCAAAAGATCAGAGAAGCAGAACAGCCAGCCACTAGTTCTTACCTCTACGAAAGCCTCAGTCTAAGGAGAGAGGGTTCCTGTTTCTTCACGCCTTATATACCTTTCTCTGCCCTGCCATATCACTTCCTGAGATTAAAGGTGTGTGTGCTTCCCAAGCAAAGGCATGAGATCCCAAGTGCTGGGATTAAAGGTGTGTGCCACCACTGCCTGGTCTCTATGTTTAATCTAGTGGCTGGCTCTGTCCTCTGATCATCAGGCAAAGTTTATTAGGGTACACAATATATCACCACAACAATATCATACAAAATACAAAAGAGGATAAAGAGTTAAAACACTCCCATACCTAGTATTTTCTGGTAAGAAATAAAAATGAAGAGGGAGAGAGAGAGAGAGAGATTTGTAGTCTAAGGCAACTATGATAAATTTTGAGTCAGGAACAAAAAAATTAATAGGAAACATATAAGGGGCCAAACAGCAAAATTCCAAAGGAATGATATAAAGAATGATTTTACAGCTATCCACGGGACCAGAGCAATGGTTCAGTGGGAAAAGGCGCCTGCTGCCAATGCCAAGCCTGATGGCCTAAGCTTGACCCCCGGGACCCATGAGGTAGGAAAAAGAAGCAAGCCCCACAAGTTGTCCTCCGACCCACACACACTTGCTACGCCACATGGCTACCCAAGCACATACACACAACATTCCCTGATTAATTCGTGAAAATAAAATTACACAAACTCAATGTTCTAAAAGCCCAGCTCTCAAATCAAAATATGACAAATGTTTTCAACAAGCAGTTTACAAAAGAGGACAGTCAAGTGGCCAAATAAACTACAAACAGGAAATAACACTGTGAGTTATGAAGCAAACTACAAGAAGCCAGGAAATCCACTGATTGGTGGAATACAAGCAAAGTGACAAGTAATTCTAAGGGTCCCCTAAGGACATAAAGTCAACAGGTGCTGTCTCACACTAAATCGGAGGACAACTGGGTCAATCTCTTCATTGAAGAAGAGAAATCAGCAATTCTAGTAACAACAACACGGCCTTGAAATGCAGCCACCAGAGCATGGGCGCGTCCTCGAAGACAACCGCAGCATTTGGTTCACAGTGGCCAAATGCCTTACCAGCCCATAGGTCCATCTGCAGCACGATGGATTGCAACATATGGTCCACATGAGACTGATAACTGGAAATACATGAGGGAAGTGAATCTTAACCCCATAGCCCTTCAAATATTTGGGAACATAAAGCCAGACTCAGCAAACTTAATAAAGTAGTGAGTCCACTCATATACGGTCGTAAAACAAACTTGGCACGCTCATTCTTGCCTCAGCATTGCTTACCTGATCTTGTTAGCATTTGAGGAGAGGAGGCAGGAAGATCAGAGTTTGAGCCAGCCTAGGCTACATATGGGGATCCTTTAAAAATAAAAATAATTTTTGAAAAAGCAAAGCCAAATGCCATTGTTTCTGCATGCATAGATAAGTAAAGTATAAAGTAAGAAAATACGGTTTCAGAAACTCCAGACCCATTTGTTTTCTTGAGGTAGGTGGGAATAAAATGTGACCATTTGTGGGAATATGGGGGAGACTGCAGTATTGATGATCGCTTTACCCATCAGGCCCTGCATCACATGCAGCACACAGCCTTGGGATGCATGGTACACTGCACACCTGAAGAAGAGTTAATAAAATCTGGGGAAAACTACCATGGAGAAAACTGGTTTCCACTACTGTTCCCCTCTCCAAATAGGAAAGTCTGAATTTCGTCTGTAGCCATGAAATCCTGTCTAGAAATCACTGTTCCGTTAAACAGCTCAATAGCCCAGCAAGTGAGGCAGTTAAAGACAGATGACTCACTTTGCTAAAGAGGACGCTTTACAAGCAATGGTGATACATGCCTTTCATCCTAGAACTCAGGAGGCAGAGGCAGGAGGATCTCTGTGAGTTCAAGTTCAGCCTGGTCTTCAGAACAAATTCCAGGACAACCAGGGCTGTTACAAAGAGAAACCGTATCTTTAAAAAAAAAAAAAAAATCCAAAAGCAAACAAACAAAAAGATACCTTACCAAGACATGCTTTTTCCACCATTATTAGGAGAGTGGCAGATCATAAGGTCATAAATTCAAGTGGCTCCCCTTGGATGAATACTGTCAGATAGGGGAGGGAAGAAGGGAGGGATTGATGGATGAAGAGATGGATAATAAATTAATACATGGAAATATGCTAATTTTGCTCTGTAAATATACATGCACATGTGTGCAGGTGCACGTGTACAGATATGTAACACATCACACAGTATGCACGGGAATGCATGTAATCGTGACTGTGACTCATTTGAAAATGAGAGCAAGATTGAAAAGCAGGCTCAAAGAATCCACCATCTTCCCCAGGGTTTTCTCTGGTGTCACTGGAGTGGTTGAACTAGGAACATGATGCTTCCAGCCCAAGGGCACCAGACAGGAAGTGCAAAAGCTAAAATTGTCCTTCCCCATGCTGAACCTAAAGAATCAGACCATCCACCTAAGGCTCACCTTTCTCACAGTGCATCGACCACCAAATAAGGCAGTAACTGTTTTTTTAAAGAAATGCCAGTCTGTCGTCTCCTGGGACGGCACACCACCTCCACACCTACAATGTGAAGTAGCTTGCTGCTGTGTTTTCTCATTAGGAATGGGCCTTCAGAACAGGACATCCAGTTCTCTGAGGGTGAATTTGCACAGGCTGGCAATGGGAACCAGGCTTGACAACCTTTGTCTGCAATCACTGTTCTCCCTATAATACTCCCTTATTATCATCTTCCACTATCCCTAACCATAAGATGGGAGAACACCCATCAGGGGTCAATACTGAACCTCAAACCCCTAGACATGGTGACTAGTGAAGTTGGCTGATGAGCCATACAAACTAATAATAGAATTATGCTCTTAAAAAAAAAAAAACAAACTTTTATTACAACTTATTTATGTTCCATAAGCCAAGTTGCTAATGTGTGGTCAGAGGACAACCCCCAGGAATCGGTCCTTCTCCACCACGTGGGTCACAGGGATCACACCGGGTTGTCTGGCTGTGTGGCAAGTGCCTTTATCTGCTGAGCCATCTGGCTAACCCAGATCTTGGGTTTTAAGCACAAATGTGTTCAGCTTCGAACTGCTGTTAGCTACCACTTTGCTTGGTTCATGCCGCCCTGAGTGAAAACAACTGAAACCTGGAAACAGGAATGGAGAGAGAGAGATCTTCCCGGCATCCAGGGTCCCTCACTCCAGCCTTTTCCCGATCTTCACCCAGGCCAACAAGTGCCGTATTAGCCTTCAAACCACTGGGAGTTCTGGCCCAGCAACCACAGCTCTCACTGGGGTTGGTTTATCTGTGGGTGTCTTTCAAGGGTTTTACTGTTGAGAGATGTTTTGCAGGGATGAGCAGCAGAGTTTTACCATGTAAGCAGTACCACACTTCATCACACATTTTGGGTAAAAATTTTGGCAGGCTCTAAGCTTTCTCCGATTAAGTCCTTTAAAACTACCTTGGGCATCTCATCCTTGCCTAATAACTTCACCCTCACATGCTTCTCGGTTTAATCTTTCTTCCCCCTTTTCCAAACATTGAATCATCCCAAGGTGGATGTGGCAGATTTTTCTCTCTACCGCCAGCATGTGGATCACTTCCGACTTGGTGACTGAAAACGAAGCGGCAGCTGGAGCTGCCGGCCTTCAGATCACAATCTCGGAGTTCTTCCAAAGACAGCTTTCTGGTCTGGAGGAAACCAGTTGCTTGGGGCAACCAGAGGAAGTGCCCTGGAAACCGCACAGCAAGCAGAGGAACCACAGGCAGAAAAGCCTCTTCCTGTAGCTCTGCTGAGGCGTTCTGCTTGAAGAGAGATGAGTGGGATTCTGTTCCAAGAAAGAGCTACCATGAGCAAAAGTGACCCATGCCCAAACTCAGCTGCTCGGGGCCTTCTTTGTTGACTGAATGTCTCTCCATTATGTCTTCCATAAGGCTTGAGGTGTCAGCGTTACGCACAATGACCCAAATTCACGCACTAGCCCACTGACTTAAGTCCATGGTGAGCTTTGCACCATCCCAGTGCCTAGGGACGGATGAAAAACACTAGCCCTATATTGTCTGCTTTTCTATAGACCACCATAAATAAAAGGATCCCAACCGCAGCAAATCTGCTAACCAGAGGGCCATTTAAAAATAAACCTGCTGGTAGAGTGCTCTCTTGCAGATTAATGAATGGGGTTCCTCTTCTCAAAGTGCAATTGAGAGACCATGAGTAGCCCTTAAAGGGCCTTGCTGAATGCCCACACCTGCACTCAAGCCTCTGTAGGAGGCTCAGTGCCCTGCAGGGATGCCTGCAGCCCATGCTACAGGCAGCTGGAGGGGTGCTGGGGAGTAGGGGAAGCTGAGTGCCAGATACTAACTAGTATTTTAGACTTTGTGGGCGGGGGGGGGGGGGGGGGTCATCCCTCTATGTTGCAACTACTCACCTCTGCCATGGCGACAACTGTAGATAATAAGCGAGTGAACAAGCATGGCTTTGTTCTGATAAGACCTTAGTCATGAACAGTGAAATTCAAATGTCATATGATAATCACATGACACTGACCATGACAGTCTCGTGTTGCTTAACAAGAGGAGCATGTTCTGATAGATACACTGTTATGTGACTTCCTCATGGCAAAGACATTTTAGAATGTTCCCCATGACTAAGCCAGCCACAGCACAGCCAGGTGCTCAGCTCTCCCTAGGAGCCACCAGCCTGTGTGTGGTCTGTCAGTCCCTGACTCAGACTCCTGGATGTCGTGCAGGGCTGTATTACTCTTCTGGTTTTTCTTTTCTCCTAACCACTTAAAAACATGTAAAAGGCATTCTTAACTTCAAGGACCTTAAGAATCCAGGAGAATTTGGCCTTCAGACCAAGTTTGAGAATTCCAGAACTAGTCTCTAAGCACTACAAATAGTCTAGGACAAAAAGATCTCCCTCACAGCTCCTGAAAGTAAGGCTCTTCCACTCCGTGCCTTGTGCATGCTTCTCGTGTCCTTATGGCCCTGTGTCCATGTATGAGTGGATGTTTCTGTTACACACAGTGGCCTGTAATAAGTCCCTAGTAAGCAGAGCCCATGCCTCACACATTTCTATAGCTCTAGCATTTGCCTTAGTATCTGGAACATAATAGGTTCTCAGGATACATTTTCTAAGTCAGGTCATACCCCCAATATACATCATTTCACTGATCTGAGGATCAACCCAGAAACAACCAACCAAGCCTCCAGGCTCCCCATTGTCTATAAGCACAACCATGAATATCATTCCCTCAGAAGGGTTGGCCAAGGCCATAGAATATGACCCATACATTACCTGAAGTTGGATTTTGCCCATTGGCCAAAGCAATTGAGGTTATGCCATTTAAAATAGGGGGGTGGGAGTCGGGGAAAGATGGGACACGACATGGCCGGTCTTCTTCTTCCCAACAGGAGAAAGCCCAATGAGATCATTCTGTAATCTTACCCCACAGCCTTCCTCTACAACAGCTGTACATTGCCCAGGAAATGAAGATGTTTAGTGTTTTGGTTTTTCTTTTTCCTCTCAATATTTCATTGGAAATCCTGAATACGAGTGTGCCGGGGATTAAATTCATAAGCAAAGGAAACACAAGGAACCAGAGCAGAACCTGTGACGACTTAAGATGATTCAGATTTGGGTAGCTTGTCGACCAGAGCTCTAGAAATGGCGGAAGGCAGGTTGGCAGGCAGCGATGGAAGAGGAATGGGAAAGGAGAAGTGTTTCCCCACCCCACGCACCCCAGCCCTTCGGCAAGCAACTCAGCAGGATCCCTCCACTCTAAAGAACAACTGGAGCACACCACCCAGAGTGCCCCATCACGGTCCTGTACTAGACCTCTCGGGCGGCTCTCCGCTTGGCTTGACATCAGGCTGCACTGGGACTCGGGGTCCTGGTGGAAAGAGAGATCAGGACTAAGACTGAAATAACACATTCTGCAATTCGCCGGCTATCCCTTTTTAAATGGTATTTGTATTCTTCTTCTTTGCCAGAAAAAAAATCTCCATAGCAACTAACCTGAACACCTCAGCATCCAATAAGCTTACCTACCGACTAAGTCTGGCAAGAATGTATTTTCTTACCAAAGGCCACAGGTAAGAGAAGCCAGACAGTCTCAAGGGTGTGCACATTCTGCCTCGTTAAGGGGAGACAGCACCGAAGAGGACAGGACATTTGGACACTGTCACCGTATGAGTGACTCCATCACTGCCTGCTTATAACCACAGATCAGCTCATCTTCCAGTTATGCAGATGTGTCCTTGTGTGTTGATACTCCCCACAGCCTCACAGGCAGCTGTATTGCAAGATTTTTAGCTTCAAATGATATCTTAGGGCCTGGAGAGATAGCTTAGCTGGTTAAGTATGAAGTCCTATTAAAGGGACTGAATTCTGAACCCCAACACCCATATAAACAACAAACAAGCAAAAAAATGGGCTTTGGTGTGCACCTGTGACCCCACACTGGGTAGGCAGAGACAGGAGGACCCCAGGGCTTACTGGCCAGGTTCAATGAGAGACTTTCTCTAATACTAAGATGGAAAGCCATTGGGGAAGACACTCAACACCAATCCTTTACCTCCATATGCATGCACACACAGGTGTATGTGTACGTACACGTATGTCCATACCTACGTGCACGCGCGCGCGCGCACACACACACACACACACACACACACACAGCATTTTATTAGGAGTCATGTTATCAGCACTATTTCAGCCACTGCTTGTCTTCTTGGAATTAATGAATGAACCACACATGAAGACCGAAAGACATGCAGGTGTGGTAATGCACCCCTGTAATCCCAGCTCGGAGGAGCAGGAGATCATGGACAGCCTTAGCTTCAGCTACAGTTCAAGTCTGAAGTCAGGCTGCACTGCGTGAGACTGGCTCAAAACAAAACAACCCAAAGAACAGAATCCGAGCCTCGGTTCAAACATTAGTCAATCCTCAGATATCTGGTGTCTGCGTTTTCATGGGGGGCTGATGGGGGGGGGTCTAAGCGCTAATGAAAACTTTAGCCAAGCTTCCTGTCTAATTTTGAAAGTCTCACTAGGAAAATGCAAACTATGTTATTTATTTTTTGTTAAAGGGACTGGAACAACACTAAAGTGACTAACAACAGAGTGAGCTATTACTTTAACGGCATGCAAGCTTTTAAGGAAGAACACTTATGCGATATTAAAACTTCCTCATTTTTTTTTCTCGGCTCCTCCATCCTTAAAGCGGGCTTTAGGATGTCAAAATAATTAATGCTAAGCTTTCCAAATAACCTCTGGCAAAACCCAGAGTGAATCCTTTCTGCAATTTGCTACTGTTTGTAGTTCAACAATTTCTTCATTTGAGCTGGCGAAGTCACACATTTAACATTTTTAATTAGAGTGCTACAGTGTGCCTTGGTTTCAAATCCAAAATATTCCAAATCCAATCCAAAATTAATCTTCAGGCTTCGCATTTGCTGCCAAGAATCAGGAAAGCTATAAATAGAAGAGAAAACAATCACTTCACAAAGCAGAGAAAAGCTTCATGAAGGATTCTCAGCTGCCAATAGAGTCAGGATGGATCCCAAAGGCCAGGCGTGGGCCGCCCAGACCCCACGTGTGGAAATGCGGTCGCCCCTCAGTCCATTTTCACTGCAAATGAAAAGGTCTATTAGACACGTATTTAACAGCTACCACGGAGGAGAACTGGGTGAGAAACAAACATGTCGAATGACAAACTGCACACAGTGGGAGCAGAAGGAAACACAGCAAAACTGGACAGGGCAGGACCTCCTTAGCTATGAAACGGAAGGGAGTATTTCCCCATGAAGTTCAAACAGCAGCAGGGATGCATTCAGCAAAATTAAGACTGTGGGAGACTTTACAAAGAAAACGACTTGGGCTTTTCACTAAAATAAAAGTATTAGAAGTGTCACTTAAGAGAGGGACTGGGAGGAGTAGAGGGAAGGGAAACTGAGATCTGATGTAATGTGTGAAAGAAAAACAAATATAAAAACTCCTTACAGTTCTGGGAGCTGCAGAGACCAATGTCAAGAGCTGGCTAGCATCTGGTCATTTCATCCCATGGACATGAAGGCTGGGGAGGGGGCCTAATTCACCCCACTAACAAAAAGCTACTCCCAAGACACCAATTAGCATATTCATGGGGCAGAGCACTCACTGACCAGGCCCCACTCTCTCTACTGCTGTATGCTGATTAAGGGTCTATCATAAGAACTCCAGGAGCAAGCTGGGCTGTGGTGACACACGCCTTTAATCCCAGCACTCGGGAGGCAGAGGCAGGCAGATTTCTGTGAGTTCGAGGCCAGCCTGGTCTCCAAAGCGAGTCCAAGGAAAGGTAAGTTCCGGGCAAAGCTACACAGAGAAACCCTGTCTCGAAAAACCAAAAAAGAAAAAAAAAAGAACTCCAGGAGCAAAGCCCAAGCACAAATTGGGGGGGGGGGGGGGGGGGGGGGGCGCAGGTACGGGAGGACCTGATGCACTACAGTCACATGTCTCTTCCTCAAGCCCAATCTGATGTTGAAAGCTTAACTTCTAAGGCAACGGTATTTAAAATGGGAGCTTAGGTGACTGATGTCCTTGTAAAGGGATCTTAGAGAGAGGCTCCTTATCCCTTAGCCACATGAGCAAATAGGCATCTGAAGCAGGCCCCCACCAGACATCAAATCTGCCTTCACCCCAACTTCTACAAATACAGATTGTTTCCCCTTTTTGGCTGGTGGTGGTGGTTTGGTTTGGTTTGGTTTGGTTTGGTTTGGTTTGGTTTGGTTTGGTTTTTGGTTTGGTTTGGTTTTTGGTTTGGTTTTTGGTTTGGTTTGGTTTGGTTTGGTGTTTGGTTTGGTGTTTGGTTTGGTTTGGTGTTTGGTTTGGTTTGGTTTTTGGTTTGGTTTTTGGTTTGGTTTGGTTTGGTTTGGTGTTTGGTTTGGTTTGGTGTTTGGTTTGGTGTTTGGTTTGGTTTGGTGTTGTTTGGTTTGGTTTGGTTTGGTTTGGTGTTTGGTTTGGTGTTTGGTTTGGTTTGGTGTTTGGTTTGGTGTTTGGTTTGGTTTGGTGTTGTTTGGTTTGGTTTGGTTTGGTTTGGTGTTTGGTTTGGTGTTTGGTTTGGTGTTTGGTTTGGTTTGGTTTGGTTTGGTTTGGTTTGGTGTTTGGTTTGGTGTTGTTTGGTGTTTTGGTTTGGTTTGGTGTTTGGTTTGGTGTTTGGTTTGGTGTTTGGTTTGGTTTGGTGTTTGGTTTGGTTTGGTGTTTGGTTTGGTTTGGTGTTTGGTTTGGTGTTGTTTGGTTTGGTGTTGTTTGGTTTGGTTTGGTTTGGTTTGGTTTGGTGTTTGGTTTGGTGTTTGGTTTGGTTTGGTTTGGTTTGGTGTTTGGCTTGGTTTGGTTTGGTGTTTGGTTTGGTGTTGTTTGGTGTTTTGGTTTGGTTTGGTTTGGTTTGGTTTGGTTTGGTTTGGTTTCTGAGACAGGGTTTCTCTGTGTAGCCCTGGCTGTCCTGGAACTCACTCTGTAGACCAGGCTGGCCTCAAACTCAGAGATCTGCCTGCCTCTGCCTCCAGAGTGCTGGGATTAAAAGTGCCACCACCGCCCTGCAATTCTACACCAGCAATTCCAAACAAACACCCTTTACACTGTCTTGTTATGGCACCCAAATGGCTAAGATACGATTCAAGTTATCCAGATTGTAATTCTAAAAGTGTTTTAAAATTATGAGATAAGGGACGGCGAGATGACCCTGCTGACATAGGCAGTTGCCACCAAGTCTGAGGACCTTTCAATCGCATGATAGGGAGAAACAACTCCCATGAGGTGTCATCTGAACTCACTGTAGTATGTACATGCTTACACACATACACATACAAAATAAAGTAATAGAATATTTAATTGTAAGACAAGTAAATTTGAAAACTGGCTGGATACTTAATAACAAAGAATTAGAGTCAATAGAACTCTTCATGTTATCTTTTAATGAAATAGCCTAACACACCAGCAGATAAGACGAAGGTGTCTATGATGCAATTCTAAACAATTCAGAGTGTGTGTGTGTGTGTGTGTGTGTGTGTGTGTGTGTACATGAACACAGTGTGTATGCATCTCCATGTATGTGCACATGTATAGCTTGTGTGTGTACATGTGTGTGCATCTATACGAGTCTGTGCATGCTATGCTATACATGTGTGTACGTTTGTGTATGCATGGGAAGAAATACAGAAACTGAGTAGAAGCAGATTGACCCCATGCTATAATCCTTGAAGTGAGTGAAAGGTCACAAGAGTTTGTATGAGACTCTACTGTGTTATTCTTTTGGCTGATAAATATTTGAAATTATCTATAATATAGCCATAATATAAAATCTTTAAAAAAAAATGTATAAGAAATATTGTGGTTTGCACACCCAGAGAATGCCTCTGGGTGGCCTGAGGGTGTGTGTGGCCTGCAGACATACTTTGTTTGGACTGTGTACCGCTTAAAAATGTTATTTCCTTTTTCATCCAACATTTAAAAATAAGACTTCACATAAAAATTAGTATTTCCGACTTGACTTGAAAACTGAGAAAGATCTGGAAGTGCCGGGCCATTGCAACAGGCCCTGGAGCAGAGCCCGGGCTGACTCTCTAGTCCTGGCATGCACTGGCCTCTGCAGCCTCCCTAGATAGTAGCCATTGGTGTCTGGCACCCACCATACAGGGTCTCCAGAGCAGCAACTCTGAGCTGACACCAAGGCCAGAGTCTCCAGAATTAACATGTTTCCTGTCAGCCCAAAGGCCCAGTCACCAGGGCTTCCTGCCAACAGCTCCAGGGCAAGCACTAGGAGAGTCTCGGGTGATGTTACACAGTACCCTGATTGGAAACATGTGGGCTTAACTCAGCACAAAAGCAAACTTCAGGGTTCTGCCATGTATCTGGCTTGAGGACCTCCCGCCCACTGTGCCAATTTCCCTTATCATTCGAGCTCAGGACTGGCCCCTATCTGGCTTCCTATCCAAAGGCAGGAAGGGGCTGAGTGTTTGTTCAGCATCACCCTCCTCATTTTATGTCAGGCCGAGAGGAGCTGAGACATTGGCCCACTCTCCCCAAATTTTCAAAGGGGTCCCTGCAAGAGGTGGTGGGAGCCTGTGGTATGAGATGGAGCACTGGCAGCACCCACACATCCCAAAGTCATGGGGTTACAATGTGTTCCTTAGTGCCTTCTAAATATCCTTCCCCGGGGCTCATAACTGCCTTTAACTCTGGCTCCAGAAGATCCAGCCGCCCCTCTTTTGGTCTCTGCAGGCACCGGTACTTGTAACACACACACACACACACACACACACACACACACACACACACACACACGCGCGTGCGCACATGCGCGCGCGCGCGCGCGCACATACTATTAAAACTAAATCTTTAAAAATGTTATTTTATCCAGGGATGGCAGCACATGTATTCCCAGCACTCAGGAGGAGGAGGCAGGTGGATCTCTGTGAGTTCAAGGCTAGCCTAGTATAAGCAGCAAGTTCCAAGGTGGCCAGCACCTGAAAGGGTCTATGTTTTGTCTCAAAAACAAATTGTTTTTCCAATGTGACAAGGGCAACATTTCCTCAGACAAAGACAAGCTTTCAACCTGGACCAGAATGAGACTCGAAGCACAGTTTTTGGTATGTTGCTTTAACTGGCCGCTCCATGTGGTGTGGCAGTTACCAAAGTCTCCTACCACTTCACCAATGGCTCTCACTTGTACAGAGGGGAGGAGAGGTAAGACCTCCAGACACTCAGGCTCCCTAAAAGTCCCCTCAGTCCCCAGGTCCTTAGATCCATTCTCTTTCATGCAACTGACTCAAAGGCAGTGCACAGGGCTAAAGAGTGGCCACCATATTGGTAGAGTCCTTCTCTGTGAACTTGGGCTCTTCCCAAAGTGAGTGCACTTGGATAACAATAAGCGATGCTTAAAATTTAATCAGTTCAGTTGCAGACCCATTGAAAAAAAAGAGAACTTAAAGTATCCTAGGGCAATTTAGGAGAACGACTGTGGAGTCAAGTGATACCCTGGCCCCCCAGTGGAGGACTCATTAGCCTACTGTTCCACCTCACAAGCTGGCACATCTCCTTCACTTTCTCATCACTTCTAGAATGTCTCAAGTTAGCAACTCTTTACTCCCATTAAAAACATGGGAAGACTTTGTCGATGGGGTCTAAGGCCACCACAGCAATGACCTGGCTGGGGTTTCATTTTCTCGGCTGAAAACTGGCTTTGGGGAGCTCTTTTTGGACCAATGGTCAGAGGCTGCATCTTATCAGTCTCATAAATGCATGAGTTATGACTCACAAATGCTCACCGCAGCTGCAAAGTGAGAGGTTTGAACAACAACTCCAGAAGAAGCAAGATTTCAGAGCCTTAGGGGTCACCTACAGCCAATCCCCACTTAGTCAGAACTTGACGCCAAGGAAAGTGACAGAAGATAAATCCCAGAAATCAGACTGACAGGACAGGGCAGAAACCTAAACCAAGACAAGTTAGGTTTTTCATTGTTGTGAAGAGACACCATGACCACGGCAACTCTTACAAAGAAACACATTTAAATTGAGGTGGCTTGCCTGCAGTTTCAGAGGTTCAGTCCATTTGTGGGGAGCATGGCAGCATGTAGGCAGATGTGGTGCTGGAGCTGAGAGTGCTACATCTTGACTCAGAGGCCACAGGAAGTCGACTGACTGCCACACTGAGTGAAGCTTAAGAGACCTCAATGCCTGCCGCCCCCACAGTGACACACTTCCTCCAGGAAGGCCACACCGCCGAACAGTGCCACTCCCTGTGGGGGCCATTTTCTTTCAAACCACCACAGACAGTGGCCACATGGATAAATAGAGGGGTGAAGCCGAGAAGTGGGTGAAGGGAAGGTGGAGCTTGAGAAACTTGGGAAGCTGGAGATGCCAGGAGTCCAAAGGACACAAACGATATAAAACTACAGTGTCAAAAACACCTTGAAACAAACGTTTGTGAGCATCTTGTCCGTGGCAGGTACTGACCCAGGCACTGAGGGTTTGTTAGACAGTGGATGAGAGAAGCAGGGCAGAAGGAGAAGCGGGACACTTCCGGGAATTTCTTGGCTTTGCAGGAGTGTGGAGATGAGAACAGGAAGTACTAAGCCCACTTGGGAAGACACTGACTGTGACATGATGTCACCCACGTAGAAGGAGCTAGAGATACATAATTTTAATGATAAAATTTAGCCGCCAGTCTACATTAAAAAGACCTGCTCTATCTTTCAGATGGCCTGCAACCCCAATACGTATTGCCCTTTCCTGACACACCCAAATCGTTGTCACAAACACCAGCCTTTTCTGTTCTCCCTGAGGCTGACCACAGCCCTCAGACATCCCCACTGCCTACCACAGCTTTCGATCACATCGTCTCCTCTTTGATACCTAGACAACAACTGAAAAGCCACGCACACCCCACAGGTGGCAAAGCATCTTCCCTTAAACTCAGTGCCAGAAACAGAGAAGTCTGTGCAAGTTCCAGGTCCAACCTGGCCAATGCTTAGCACAATACAGAATACCAACACTGGGTGTAGAATCCATCCACCCACTGTACACACAGGCAGGGTAGTGGAGAATACCAACACTGGGTGTAGAATCAGAACACTCACTGTATACACAGGTAGGGGTAGCTGAAACAGCTCACATACCAAGTGCTGGTATTTAAACACACACACACACACACACACACACACACACACACACACACACACACACACACACGGGAACCCATATAGTTTAAGAATGTCAGCTTCAAAATGGCAGTCTCAGAAAGTATGTTGCATTAGGAGAGAGGTTATGCCCTTGTTTCCACAGAAAACAAAAATTATGTTTCTCTTCAAAATTAATGAAGATCAGATTTGATTGGGGGAAGCCCCCTGAAAATCTTGTCTACAGACATGAAGAAAAAAAATTAAAAAACAAGAAAGACTACAGGACAGGTAACAAATATGCTGATCCATCTACTATGGGAACAGCTCTGAGACTGGATGAGACATGGTAAATCTTGTTGGCTACAGAGTCCTTATGACAGTTTGGTTATGCAGTCCAAATGGACTTATGAAGTTGACAGATGCCTTTTACCTGCTCAAACATAGAACAAAAAATCATCTTTAGCTGACTTGTGCGCACCACACATTCCATACTTGTGTTAATTCTGATAGATTACAAGTCTGTGTGTTTTCAGGAAAAAGAGGTCCAGACACTAATGAAGGCAAGTAGCCCGGGTGATCCAGCCTCTCAGAATGCCTCTGTTGCAGTTTCCTCAAAATTCTACACCTAAAACAACTTCAAGCGGCTAGCTGAGAAGGTCCAGCCTCACAGACTACTCCAGCCAGGACTTCAGATAAGCTTTACACTTTCCCATCACACAGAGACTGGACAAAAAATGATGCAGCCAGTTCTGTCAGGACATGATCATTATCCCAATTTTCTCAGGGTCCCTGAAGATGCCATCATCCCCAATTCACCCCCAGATAACAGGAAGCAGACTAGAGAACATGATGCCCACATGAGAATCTGGATTCATCAAGATAGGATAAATAATAGAGTATTTTCTCCAAAAATTGCCAAACACAAATGGACTGGACATTGTAAATGTAATTCTTACCTGATAATTGTTCTTATTATATTTTACAGTGTTAGAGGTGGGATGGGTGGGTTTGGGTCATTCAGTGAATTATCGATGTTTATTATTGTCTAAGGGGGCTGGTTGCAAGTTGTCGTTGGTCATGGACAAGGCAAAAAAATTAAACAACGGAGATTAGATTCAGGGATCTCTTTCTGAACAAAAAGGGGGGGATATAGTATAGAAATGATGGGATAAAAGGGTGGGTTGTTGAGTCTACTTTTGAACAACCACTAGTCTCAAATATTTTACACTGGTATGGATTTTTGTATATTGATGCAAATTTAAGGTAATTTTTATTAGAAAATATTCTATATATGTTTCTACTCTTGTTTAAGGTATTTCTGTATATTGATAAAAATTAAGGTTAGCAATTTTGTTTATAATATATATACTTGTATATATGTTTCTACTTTTGTTTAAGGTATTATACCTATGCAGCTCATTTAACAATGTAATGTAAATTTCTAGTCCTTGAAAGCTATTAAAGATAATAAAGAAGACAAATTAATAGTCATCTATAAAAATCAAACTTATAGTCATGTTATATATGTTTTCAAAGTCAAACAGAGATATATTTTAAAAAAGATGATCTTCAAACACTTCAAAGACCTACAGAGTGTGGCATTTAAAATGTTTTAATAACATAAGGCTTTTCATGATAATGAAATATATCTGCTCCTGACAACACCAATCTACTTCAAAAAAAAAAGATGATAGTCATTGAAAAACCTCCATATGGAATTTGCTTTCTTTGTGGCAAAGTTAGCCACTGAGCAAAGAACCTGCTCTTGCCTCGACTGCTGATAATGTGCTGTCCAAATTGGACAAGCAGGACACAAAAGAAGGCAACTGCTGAACTTTGCCAAGACAAAGTAGGACATTCCATCAAAACTTCTTGCTTCACAAAAAGTCTATCAGATATTCTAGGCCTATAGACCAAAGATGGATGCCACAATGTTACACATTGAATAACTGTCCAGGAAGCCAGATGTCTCTGCCAGTTCTTAGTTTTAGAAGTTGCTTGCTCTGTACTTCCTGTTTAACCAGGTAATATTATATCCTTCTCAGGTCTTTGATGGGGTTGAAGTCTAGATAGTTATAGTCTTACAGTTTTCCTTGTTACCAAATTCAGAAGAAAAAAAAAAACCTTACATAATAGGTGTAAAGTTTATAAAGTTTTAAAAAACATAAAAGCTTAACTTATTTATCCAAGATGTTTTAAGGTCTAAAAACATCTTTTTAAGATAGTAATACAAGTTATGATAAAAAGTGGTTTAGGTATAAAACTTCATATTCATCAAGATAGGATAGATAATAGAGTGTTTTCTCCAAAATTGCCAACAAATGGACTTGTAAATGTAATTCCTACCTGATAACTGTTCTTATTCTATAGTTTTACTGTGTTAGTGTTAAACCCTTTCATTTTTATTTAGATAAAGGTGGAAATGTTGAAGTATATTTGTTTACTCTGTAAAGATGTATCTCTGTCAAGGCGCCTTCTGATTGGTTTAATAAAGAGCTGAATGGCCAATAGCTAGGCAGAAAGAGGTTAGGTGGGATTTCTGGAGACAGAGCAGACTCTGGGAAAAAGAAAGGCAGAGTCACCAATCAGACACAAGAGAAGAAACAGGAAGTGTAAGATAGAAGAGAGGTAATGCCATGTGGCAGAACACAGATTAAACATATAAATTAATTTAAGCTATAAGAGCTAGCTGAGAGAAGCCTAAGCTAAAGGCCAAGCTTTCACAATTGATAATCAGTCTCTATGTCATCCTTTGGGAGCTGGCTGGAGGGACTGAGAAAGATTTATTACAGAAGAGATGGGCAGCACGGGCTGTGCAGCTTGGCCCACTTGAGGACTCACTAGGTCTACCTGTGCCTACCCACCACTCTGTCCTGCTAAGAAACCCATGCTGCCCCATGTTCTCCCTGCTGAGAAGGAAGGAGAGCATCCTGCCCTCAGCAGGGAGGATATGTCTGCATGAAGAACAGAGCAGTATGGGGCAGGATCTGGTTCACAGAAATTGGAGCCAGAAATGCACACAACCTTGAGGATTTACAATGACAACCAGTCAACTGAAGGTCAGAAATGAGCTGACAATGAAAAACAGGTATTGATTATTCCTCTGGCCATGCAATCATATTAAGTATATGATTATTAAACTATGCAGTATGGTGATATTTTACTCGTACTAAAATGTGATTTTATTTTTATGTTAATAAATAAAATTGCCTGGGGGTCAGAGCTAGTAGCAAGCCATAGTAGAAGCTAGGCGGTGGTGACGCACACCTTTAATCCCAGCACTTGGGAGGCAGAGTTAGGCGGATCTCTGTGTGTTCAAGGATATAGTCAGCATGGCAACACACACCTTTAATCTCAATACCAACCTTAGAAGACCTGGAGGTCTGTATAGACAGGCAGTGACGAGGAGGTCATGTGGTTGGATTTACAACCAATGAGAAGGCAGAACAGAAGGTCAATAAAAGGACAGACACACAGGAAGTAGGTCTCTTGCTGAGGGGAAGGACAACAGCGGCAGTGAAGGGTAAGAAAAGGTTTTTAGCTCTTAGCTCTTGCTCTGACCTCTTGGACTTTTAACTCTGCAATTGGCTCGTGTTTCTTATTTAATAAGACAGTTCTTCTGCAATGCAGTCCTATTAAATATATTTACACTTCTAACTAAAGCTTCCCTTACATTCACTAAGAATGGAGCTTGGCCTAGGCTTAAAGGGTGAGAGAAAGCAGAGAGATATTTGGCAAAGGCTGGAAGAAAAGGTGAAATTCTTCATCTTTATTTTATAACCAATGCTTCAGACCCTTCAGCTTTGTGCCTTGAATGATGACTCTCATGAGGACATCCATTTTAAAAAACCACACACCTCACTTTCTAACTCTCATTCTGGGCTCTTTATCCTCATAAACAATATTCTAAGAAGCCTCTCATTGAGGCTGAGACTCCACCAATATCAGAAGTTTACTATTGGAAAAAGGAAAAAAAAAAAAAAAAGACGCAAGTTCCAGTCACCATCAGCCCTGTAACAAACACTAACACAACACAATCACCTCTATCCAGTAACTGTGGGATTTGTGTACAAAGGGTACATCTGTGTGCATATGCTGCAAAGTTGTATATGCTTATATTCTGAAGTAAAAAAAATATTTGAAAGGAAAAATATCTAAAATATGAACATGGATTTCAATGGTAGGCAAATAGTAGTTATTTTCTCAATCATTATCATCTTAATATGACAAGAGAAAATGAACAGCTCTATTTTTATCACATATATAAAGAGTTATGATTGAACAAGATGCATTGATTTTCTTATACCAAAATGCCAACACTAAGTACATCCCACATTCTGGGCCACCCAAAAATCCCATGGAGTGAAAAGCAACGACTCTGCCACATTTTGATCATGAGAGTGGCCATTTATTAAGTCAAAGTGATGCAATGACACATACAGGCCATCACGTGAAATCTGTTTACTAAGAATTAAAAATATAGTCAGTAAAGTCTTTTTGTGCATTATTACTGTCCCTGAAAATCCTTCAAATGTCTAAATGGTACTACTATATCTTTCTCTTGTGCTTTTTGGGAAGAGTGGGGGGCAGCAATGTATGTTTGTGAGAGTGTGTGTGTGCTGACCTCCAGTTCTTCCTCTGCTTTTTTCATGTATGTGCGTGCATGTACATGGCTCTGTGTGTATACCTGTCTGTCAGGATCTCCCAGAGCTTCCTGTAGTGGAATATGTTAAGGTGTGTTACTTTTGTTTTTATTGTATTTGTGTAACTCTGTGAAGCTGTGTTACTGTGTCTGTGTAAAACACCTGATGGTTTAATAAAGAACTGGCCAATAGCAAGGCAGGAGAGAGAAATAGGCGGGGCTGGCAGGCAGAGGGTATATATAGGAGGAGAAATCTGGGAGGAAGGATCTAAGCTAGAGAAGGAAAAGGACTCCAGGGGCCAGCCACCCAGCTACACAGTGAACCGCAGAGTAAGAGTAAGATTTACAGAAGTAAGATTACTGGAAAAGCCTAGAGGCAAAAGGCAGTCAGAATAAGTTAAGGAAACCTGGCAAGAAACCAAGACTAGTTAAGGCCAGCCATTCATAACTAAGAATAAGCCTCCGTGTGTGTTTTATTTGGGAGCTGGGTGGCAGCCCCCCCCAAAAAAAGAGCAAAAACCTCCAATAACAAATTTGCACCCAACATGGGGCACTAATTGTCCTTTTGTCAATGGTTGCTACCTTTTAAGCCATGGCTGTCTGAATCAGCAACTGCAACTCTGCCACTACCAGCAGTGGTTAGGCCGCAAGGGCTGTAGCCAGAAGGAAATTTGTTCACTCTGGCTCCAACTCTCCCAAAGCTATTAAGGGAACTTAAGTAAACCTCTCTCCCTCTAAAGAACTCAAGATTCAAAGGTTAAGGTGGAATTCTGCTCTTCAGAGGCTGAATAGCAAGTAGCTCACCTCCTCTCCTTGTTTGCGTCCTCCAAAAAGCTTCTCCTCACCCTCCTTATAAACCCTTTTTCATCTGGCTCCTCCCTACCACATCTTGTCAGCTAGTTGCTGACTCAGTCTCCTACCACTGGTGAATTTTATTTAATCAAACACATCTTTGCATCATTAAACAAGTGTTCCAAAGCATAAACAAAAGTAACACACCTTGAAATAATATTCTACAGCAGTATCCTTTTGCTGTGTGTGTGTGTGTGTGTGTGTGTGTGTGTGTGTGTGTACATGTGTGTGTGTGTGACAGAGAGAGAGATTTCCCCAACTCTTGCTTTTGTTTTTTAGAATACCTGTTCTATATTTCCCTAACCATGCTTTCCCCATAGAGCTAAAATACACAGCAGGAATGGCTGTGCACACTCACCCACATGTGCAGACACGTGTGCACATTTGCACATTATCTTCAATTCACACCTCTACACATTTGACTGTAACAATAGTCGAGAGAACAACTCTCGGGCTGTTGGGGTTGTTTGTCATATTCTGCCACACACAGGACACAGGCCCTCTTTCTCTCTCTACCTCACGTTTCCACGGGAAAGGTCGGGCAGTGTTTAAGCAAACTCTTGATTATGCACACTAATGGAGGCAAACATTGGCACAGATGCATGTTTGGCACAAGATTTCCCTAATTGCATTTTGCTTAAGCTACCATCAAAATTAGCTAGTACCCCACCCCACTCCCCAAACACAAACAGCATAGTGGAAAAGAGACATTATCCAAAAGGCTGCCTGGGGAACAGCGAGCTGGCTGAAACACACAGCAGGCATGGGAGAATACAGAAAGAAGATCCCCCTAGACGCTGAGAATCACTCATACAAAAACAATGGAAGTCCAAAGCCTACACAAACTTCTGTGGCACACGTCATTTACACATGAATGGGATCCAGTGAGAAGGCCTGCATGCTGACTGACACCATGTTCAACTGATGGCAAAGAGCAGAGAGAGGTCCAAAAGTCCTCTATCTATGCTCTTCTGGATAAACAGTAAGTAACATGACTCCAGTCTGAGAAGCGTCAAGTTTCAGGCAATTATTTATGTGGTTTCTGGGAAGGTTACAACATGAATTTCATTTGCCCCCTTCGAAAACACATTGAAATTTAAACCCCATCATGAGGTATTAAGAGCTGAGAGCTGGAATCTTCATGGTGTTTAGAGGTGGTCTTTTGGGAACATACACACACACGCACACACACGCACACACACACACACGTGTGTGTGTGTGCGTGTGCGTGTGCATGTGCGTGTGTGTGTGTGTGTGTGTGTGTGTGTGTGTGTGTCCAGGCAATCACTCTTCTACCATATTCTTTAAGGCCTCTCAATCAATCCCAGAGCTTATCAATATCCTCCTCTTGATAGCCAGCTCGCTCTTTGGATCACCTGTCTCCTCCTTCCAGAATTACAGGTGGCCAACCTGACATTTACAAGAGTTTCTGGGGGACCTGATGCTCAAGTCTGTGTGGCAAGCACTCATCAGCTGGGCCATCTCCCCATCCCCTACCCCATACTTTGTTAAGAGCAGAGAGAGCAGCCAGAGGAAGTACATATGCACTTCCAACTCTCACCATGTGATGCCCTGTGGTACCTGAGACCTCTGCCAGCAAGAAGGACATTACCAAAAGCACACCCTTGGTGCTGGACCTTCAGAACCACAAGTCAAAAGCAAGCCTCTTTCCCTGAAACCTGTGCCACTGACTTATTAGCAACAGAAAGTCATGACCACAAAGCAAGTCGGGGAAGTCTTAGGTGGGTTTGAAAGACACGTCTCAGACTCCCTCTTACTAAATAAACTCAGGCCACCTCTCAATCATGCCAGATGAACCTTTCCTATCACAGAGAAGGTGAACATACCTCCCCTTTACTTTTTCCTTAGCCACACATAGCTTGACAGGGCATCCACCCACCATTTGGGGTCCATTCCACATTCTCAAGGTCCTCCTTAAAATGCTAGCCATGTTGCTGGACATAGCCTTATAGTCTAGCCAGCCTACTGAATGTCTGCTGGGACCAGGCCGCCAAGCTCTTCTTAGTCTGTGGATGGATTAATTTATTTGTAGTAACCACAGTATCCACTGACCCAAACTACAAAGTCAACCCTCTCCTGCTTTGCATGTGTACAAGCCTCTTACATTCTTTCTTCCTCCCAAACGCTACACATCTTACATTTCTGTGTGTTCCGAAGCATCTAACAAGTTTCTGCCTTTCCTTCTCAGCCACTAAGGGTGTTCGTACTGTACTGAAGACCTCACAGTCTCCCATTCAGATTCAGAACTCCAGTTCAGAAATAGTCATTGGCCATGGTTTTGGCCAAGTTGATGTAGGAACAAGTGAAACTAAGTACACATGGTAGGGATGAGAATGACAGATTAACAGAAGGAAGACAGTTAAGGGAGTCAGAGCTCAGAAACCTGATTGCCTTATCATCTAGAATAATCCTTGACAGGCACGTATCTGTGATGTCTAGGAAGTACCCCGTGTCTTTATAAAATGTTAATGTGGTAGTTTGAATGTATTTGGCCCCCATAAGCTCACAAGCAATGGTATTATTGGCTTTGGTGGAGTGGGTATGGCCTTGTGGAGGAAGTGTGTCACTGTAGAGGTGGACTTTGAGGTCTCATATATGCTCAAGCCACGCCCAGTATGACAGACCACTTCCTGTTTCCTTCAGGATCAAGATGCAAGATGTAGCTCTTTCTCCAATCTCAGCTCCCTCTCCAGCACCATGTCTGTCTGAATGCCATCATGTCCCTTTATGATGATAATGAACTAAATTTCTGAAACTGTATGCCACCTAATTAAATGTCTACCTTTAAGAGTTGTCATGGTCATGTTTCATCACAGCAATAGAAACCCTAACTAATACAGTTAACAACACTATCCAGCCACCCAGGGCTAGTGAAGCCATGGATCTTGGAGAAGAATCCACAACCACCTCTGTACTAAGCCGAACCTCTGACTACACTGCAAACATCCATCTTTATGCCCACAGGTAAGTGCAGATCTAAGTGCTCATCAAGAAAACATCTCTTCACAACAGACAGAGGCGATTACAAAAAAAATCACAATTGATCAAAATGCAGAGTTGTGGAGCCCAGTTCCAACTGATACATATACAATACAACTCCTAGGGCTTAGGAAATGTTGCAGAACAAGGGGCGGGAAGACTGTAAGAGCCAGAGGATCAGGGAGTTTGCTGTGAGATTGTGTCTCCTAGGAATGTCAGAAGCTACACCAACATGGCCACCTAAACTTGAGCTGAATGAGGGTGATAACAATAGACATGGTAATGTGGAAAGGGAAAACCCAGGAGGCCTCAACCTTACACAAAGAACCAGAGGCAACTAAGGAACGCTGATAGCAAGAGAACTAGCCTTCCCCGGGGAAGACACACCAAGTGGTTATCCAATACCAACAGTCAGCCCAGAAAACACACACAGGAGTACATTATACAGACTGAGCAGGTTATACTAAAGTATGTATGTATTACATATATGCATGTAATAACACCTCACGTGGATGGGTACAGGGGAACATACAGAGGGAGGAAAGGGAGGGGGTGATGAAATTATAATCTCAAAAAGAAAAAAAAAAGGGACACTAAAAATTAACAGCCTCAAAGAATAGGAGGAGGAGGAGACCCCACCTTCTGATCTTGGGTTAATTTCTATTATTTTCAATAGAAAAAACATCTGGTGGAGGTGGGAAGCTAAAGAGATGGCTCAGCAGTTAAGAACACTTCCTCTCTTGCTCTTACAGAGGAGCTGATGCCCTGCTCAGCATCCTTGTCAGGTGACTTACCACTGCCTAGAACTCTAGCTCCAGGGGATCCAACGTCCTCTTCTGGCCTTCTCAGGCACCATGCTCGCACACATGCACACACAAGACACTGATAAAACTGGGCCATTTACTCTGACACTATAGAATAAGCTATCCATCTAGAGTGACATTCCTTTAGTATGTTTGAATACGGTCCAGCCTGCCTAAACCTAGCCCTTAGGAAGTCTATGGAGGTGGTCTGCCTGTATGTATGTATGATTTTAAAGACAGGAGCTCTCTGTATGTAGCCCAGGCTGGCTTGAAACTCACAGCAATCCTCCTTATCTCGGCCATCCAAGTGTTAGGATTACAGACAGAGGCCGCCAGGCGTCACTACATTTGATGCTCTTAGGCCACAGGGCTCTTCACCTTTCTCGTGCTCTTACTGCTGGTGTGGTTCCTTGACCCTACAACACCAATCCTCTTCTCCCTCATGCAGTCACAACACAAGTGGGTACTGGGAAAAACTGTCTGCCCCTAAAGCAAAATGCTGTGCCCTTAGCCAAAAAATAAAAAGATTCATACAAGACTTCAAGTTGGGTAAGTTGATGAAGTATATACAATTTAAGAGACCAAACTGATCATGGTGATGATGGTGATGGTGGTGGTGGTGGTGGTGGTGGTGGTGGTGGTGGTGGTGGTGGTGGTGGAGATAAGAAAACATCAATGCTAGTATAGTATGTTCAACTCACTCTAAAAAGTAAACACAAACCTGTATTCAGAAGTCAATTCCATATAAGAAGATGCACAACAGTAATCATTAAGGAAATACAAATCACACCTGCACCACTGGTTATAATAAAGGGACAGATAAGGGATAGCGAAGATGTGGAAAACGGCGATTATCACACACTACTGGGAGAAACACAAAAAGACGCATCTGCTACGGAAAACACTCTAACGGGTCCTCAAAAGGCTGAAGCTTGAGTTTTCACGGGACCCACCGATTCCACTCCAGGGTGCATAATGAAGAGAAACAAAAGCATCCACATCAAATTTTCATAGCAGCAGCCATCGGAATAGCCTAAAAGGGAAATAAACCAAACACCCATCAACTGATGCATGGATGAACAAAGCCCAGAAGAGTCAGACAAGTGAATATTATTTGCCATGAAGAAAAACGAAATATTGATGCATGCTACAACTCAGATGACTATACCATGGTAAGTGTAAGAAATTAATAACAAAGACTGCACGTTCCTTCCGAATGTGCAGAGGAGTACTCTTGTAGAGGCAAACCGTGGGGCAGCAGGTTGTGCGGGCGGGCAAGAAACAGAAAAACAATTGCTAACAGTGTCTGTCTTTCCAAATGACTTTGAGCATCATGACAAAACGCTAAGAGCTACTGAGGTGTTAAGTATATGAATTATCGCTCAAGAAAGCATTTGATAAAATCAATTAGAAGGCAACGAAGCTATTACCAGCCACAATATAAATAAATTAACAACCCAGTATTTCTAGTTCATTAAAATGTGGGTCAAATCCTAAATTTAACGCATGAGACTTTCACAAAATAGTCTTTGCAGCCGATTCAATACAAGTATACCAGGTTGGTTAGGGACAAAGGGTTCTGAATTCAGTGTGAAGCTTGAGTCCCGTCCCATCACTCACAAGATGAATAATGCTGGATGATGCTAAAGTTCTCCAAGCCTCAGTTTCCCTACCTGAGAAGGAAAAAATAATAATAATGACTCTCAAATGGTTGTTGCAAAAAATAAATGAGATAACTCCATAAGCTGCTAAGTAAAACCTGGTACAGAAGAGCATTCGAAATCAACTCCCCCTGAGTGGCTCTGTAACATACCAACTCTGGGAAAAGACACATAGAACACAGTTCCTCTGTCAGTCAAAACCAATCAGGCGATTTTTTTACTGCAATGAAGGGTTTAGTGTCCTTGCAGAAGACAAAAGGGACAATCTGTTCCAACCATGAGAAGATACAGAGAAGATGAGGTCTTCAAACCAGAAGAGAGCGTGACCAGCCAGTACCCTGATCTCAGTCCACATGTTCTTCAGAACTGTTGAAAATAAAAATAAAAACAAAAAAATCTACTCTCTGCACCACCCAATCTGTGGTGTTTTGTTGTATCACCTTGAAATGAACTGAGATGAAAACCAGCTAAACGGGGAAGAAATTTGTGCAGGTGGACACATTTCAACTGGGTCACTAGGAAAGGCTTGAAGAAAGATACTGAAGGAAAGGAAGGAAAAGAGAAACACCTCCCCCATGAGATGCAGGTACACAAACCCAGACCTGTGATATTAGACGCCTCAGGACCACTAGGTGACAAGGAAGCCACTCCCTGCCATCACAAGGGACAGAACACCCAGCTTCTGAGATTAGCGCAGCAGGCACCGCAAGGGAACAATACAGACGTTACCTGTATACTCTGACAGGTACCAAAAGAAAATGAGAACACAAGCTCTCCCGAGTCAGTATTTGGGGGCCAACAACTCATGAAAGGGCAAAGAACAAATGATGCCCAAGCCAACTTCTTCGTGACAACTGGTGAGTTTTCCCTCCCACATTGGAGACCTCCCATGATGCTTTTCTCTGATGGGACAAATGAGAAAATTACAGCACACTGAAAGAGAGAAAGGTGAACTCCCAATGCTTTTTCTTTTTGCAATTTATAAAATAAAACCAAAAACATAAAAATAAAAAGTTCCTCAGTCACTTGGTATTATTTTAAATGCACAAATAAAAGACAAGTCCTCTGATATTTAAAAAAAATCAAAGCAAAAATAATAATAATAGTGCTAGAATCCCAACATTCAGGTCACAGGCGGGAGTCTCCAAATACAAAAGTAGCATGGATATATACTTTTTCAATGTATTTGCTCTGTATTATGAATGTCTTTTAAAAGTGCAAAACATGGCCACCATTTTCATAATTTAAAACAGTACAAAATTTCAAGTATTCCCCCTCTTCTAATTCAGTGATCTCTAAGGGACACGAGCCACTAAGCAGTCCTAAGACATGCAAAATGATATCTGGTAAACACCTACTGTGCTCAAGCCAGGGCTACATGTCACTCACCAGGACCTCAAAAGTTTGGAGGATGGACCCTGCCTCAATACATCTGCATACATCCACAGTTCTTTCATCCCATCTTGCAAATAAGCTCCAAATGGATTGGACAGATTTCCCAATCTGACACTGGGTTTACCCACCAATACTGCACGCTCGCCCATGCAAGTTGTTATTTACAAGGACAGTGCCAGTGAGCCTCAGGACCGAGGGGAGAGAGGTCCTACATCTACACACGTTCTGCAACCATCTTGAAAAAGCATAACTATGTGCCATGTAGATGCCCATACACATGGGGAAGCGTGAGGAATAGAGAGAAGAGAATTTCGAGTACCTGGCGTTGAAGCTTTATGTGCTGTGATTTTCCACTTTCCAGAAAGAAAACCTGGAATAGAAAACAAAATGACTTTCCAAGGTTATGTCGCAAATCAGCTGAACAATCTAGGACAACGGACAGGTTTCCCAAGCTGACAGCTGTTCCTCTGTCTGTTAGGACCTGCTGTTTCAAAACGATCAGGCTCAATCCAACAGCCAGGGAGCAGAGCCAGGCTCTAAGTAGAACAAGCAAAGATATTTGCTGGCTGATGACTGCATCCTTGTAACTCACTGTGGGCCACTCATCCTGTCATGCCCACAGGTGTTCACATGTTCCGCCTGTGTTCAGCAAGGGGGAACACAGGAAGTTCAAGCTGAATGAAGGAACATAAAAGAATAGGCTTGAGGACATGAAAGGAGCTGAGTAAATGCATCATTAAATGTTTTTGTTTTTAAGTAAAACACCAGGAAGGAAGCACCTCAAGTACGTCTTTCCCCAACGTTCTTGAACAATTCTCTGTACTCGATTGCCCTTCAGAACTGAGCAACTTGAGATTGTTTTCAAAGTCAAAAAGAGAGTCACAGCATCCCATCGTAAGTCTCCAAAACAGACCAAGGACTGGGAATGAACCTAAGGGGTAGCACAGGCAAGATGCTCACAGTACTATGGGAATGGACAACCTTCCTCGGTAGTGTGTGGGGACCATGTTCTTTCTCATTATAACAAACTTTTAATGCAAATTGAAAGTGTCTAAAGCACAAGTTAGTAACATTGGGACCAGATATGGATGGACAGGGACACACATACACACACCATCTGTTATGTAAACAAGACAGGTCTGCTGACAAGGTGTAAGAAGCAGGATAGAGTGCCCAGAAGAGAGGATGAGGCGCTGGCTAACAAGAGCCCATCTCGAAGGCTCCTTCTGTACTTTTCATGCCTCAAGTTTTCCATATTTGAAGCTAGGAGGTGGTGACACAGACCTTTAATCCCAGCACTTGGGAGATGGAGGCAGAGGCAGGTGGATCTCTGTGAGTTCGAGGCCAGCCTGGTCTACAGAGCGAGATCCAGGACAGCCAGGACTACACAGAGAAACCCTGTCTTGAAAAACAAACAAACAAACAACAACAAAAACCAGGATTTGGATAAATCCTCACATGCGCCTTCAAGCTCATGTGAGAAATAAATAATCTGAGAAATTGGAAAACCAGAAACATCAGATAAGGCTGGGGCTATCGTTTAGCAGTAAAGCACTTGCCTGGTGCATGGAAGGACCTGGGGTCCATCCCCATCCTAGAAGAAAAGGAAGAAAGTAAGCTGCTAGGTCGGCATCACCCATGCTGTGAAAACAGTCAAGCCACACAGCTTTAAGGTAAATGTTGTTGGTGGCAATCAGCTCCAGTTGTGCTAAGACACAAGAAACTCCTCTGCATCATGTCCCCCAACTCACACGTGCAATTCTTATGTTTAATATACACTTAAAAACAAATTCACTTGTTTTGTTGTTTTTGTTGTTATGTTTTTAAGAAAATTCTTCTGCAAAAGGTCACATGATAAACACTGTAGGCTCTCAGACCGTACAGTCTGTGTCTGGTCTCAGTTCTGCTACCAGAGCATAAAATCCACCATAAGCAAGGCATAGATGGGTGTGGCTATGCCAATAAAACTTTATTCTTCCACACAAATTTAAATTTCATAACATTTTTCCAAGGGCACTGCATTGGAACTGTTAGAGTAACCTGTTTACAGATCATTTCAGGATTTTTGTTTGTTTGTTTGTTTGTTTCAATTTAAAATTAGCTTCCTAAAAAAGAAAATTTTAAAGGCAGTGGCAAAATTGGGCCCTTGGGCACCAGGTGTGCATAGGGTCGCCCCAGTCTTGGTTTACACATAGAAACCAAATGGTTGGCTGGCTACCCTTTCTTTGGAAGCCACTCTTTAATTTCTTATTTCCAGTCTCCAGAGACAATGGTTTTAACCAATATTTGATGAGTAGTGTAAGCTACTTAGTGAGAACAAGCTTCCATTTGTCTACTTTAGCACTGGCTTTCTTCTACATAAATCAGTTCCTAAAGCATAACTATAAATGTCAAGCCTCCGCTCTGAGATTGGGGCTTTTCATTCTGTGCTCTGCCACGAGGATACGTCCAACATGACGAATTTATTTCATTACATTCAGTAGTCGGGACTCTCTGTGGCCCTGGAACACACTGTTTCCTGCAGATTCCTTGAGGTAGACGTGTTCTTTAAGTCTTCCTCCAGGAATGTTCAGAAAGCATCTCCTAAAGCCAGAGAGAGAGGGAATGAGTGCTGTTCAGAGAACTTGGGTTTTCCTACCCTCATTGCCCGACTATCTTGCTATAGTATTATGAACAAAAGGTTTTTAATTCTGATTAAATAATCAATGGTATAAAAATCAGGACTATTAAAATATTTTTGTTTGTCCTGAGACAGGGTCTCTGTGTAGCCCTGGCTGTCCTGTAACTCACTCTAATAGACCAGACTGGCCTTGAACTCACTGAGATCCACTTGCTTCTGCTTCCCAGGTGCTGGGATTAAAGACAACCAATCCTGTGTTATTTTTTGTTTTTTCTGAAGATTGCATGCATGTATGTATGTATGTATGTATGTATGCCTGAATATATGTATCTGCACCACATGTATGTAGGAGCCTGAGGAGATCAGAAGACAGCGTTGGATCCCCTGAAACTGAAGTTCTAGATGGTTGTGAGCTGCCATGTTGGTGCTGAGAACAGAATCTGGGTCCCCTGAAAGAGCACTAAATCCCTTTACCACTGAACCACCCCCTCCCCCGCCCAGTAGTGTTCCCCACCCCCAGAGGATTGGAGGGTGGGGTCAAGACAGGGTTTCCCATATAGCTCTGGCTGTCCTGGAACTCACTTTGAAGACCAGGTTGGCCTCGAACTCACAGACATCCACCTGCCCCTGCCTTTGAGTGCTGGGATCAAAGCCGTGCAGTACCATGCCCCATGTCCTTATACTCTTTAGTCACCAGGTGGGCAGGACCCCAGGATCCACCCTTCATACTTCTCTTCACTCTTTAATGCATGAAACTGTCACTAAGAAGTTATGTGTGTGAACCTCCTTACAGGCTTGAGTACCCCAACCCTAAAATCTGAAATGAAAAATGCTTGGAAACCTGGAACATCATACTCAAAAAGCCTCTCTCTCAACCTTCCTAATGCTGTGACCCTTTAACAGAGTTCCTCATGCTGTGCTGACCTCCAACCATAAAATTACCTCATTGCAACTTCATAACTATAAATTTGCTACTGTTATGAATCGTAAATATCTGATATGCAGGATATCTGATGTGGGACTCCACTAACCCCCTCCCACAGGGTCACAACCCACAGGTTGAGAACTACCAATCTAAGAGTAAAGTCTATGCAAATGTTGCAAAGTCCCAAAACTCTGGAATTTGAAACACTTCTAGTCCTGAACATCACAAGAAAAGGATGTGTGTTGTCATCACCCCCTCCTGCTGCCCCCGTTACTGTCACTGAAAACCAGCAATCCATCAGTTAACATCACTGTCCCCTCCAGTGTAAATACAACTTTGGTTTTGATTATTCCTGGATAGACAGCACTGTTCATATGAGCATCCCTTCAATGCGAGAATTAAGAACATGAGGGCATCTGTCTACACAGACAGAGATTCTGGGTTTACTAGGAATGTATAGACAAGAGTCTCAGAGATGCACCATGATGCCAACTCCACAAGGAACTGTGGTCTGTTAAGGTTTTAGATAAAACTTCATTATGGTTCTTGAAAAGTAAAAGGGCCAAAGGAAAAAAAAAAAAAAGTCTAACATAAATGTCCTTTGTATTGGATGTTTTATTAGTATATTTGTATATTTATATAGTATGTATATATGCACATTTATATCAGTATATTTTACTATGTGATCAAGTCCAGAGCTTTGTAAAGAACCTATGTCAAAATACACCAATATTGATTGATTAACAACATTGTCTTTACTGCATGATGCTGAACTCCATTCAGCATAGGCACAAGTGGATGTCTCTACTTTCTTTGTGTGAAAGTTGGGTGAAATTTTCCAGGGTCAACACCAGGCCAATGCTGGAAGAGTTTTCAAAGCAAAAGACCCAATTCCTTCTGCATCTGTAGAAATCTAACCACAGAGAAAATGAGCCCCTGACCTGAGTACGCATTCTGGAGAAGCACCAGCCACACCCTGCAAGGAGCCAGTGAGGAGAAGCAGATCTGTCTACCGGACACCTTTGCAGACCACACCCTGGCACCCTGTCCCACATTCAATCACCTACCTCTAAGACTATCATAGCAGGGCTGGGGTTAGTCCCATGAGTGCTCATGCACCCAGAAGCAGCAATCTAGGTTACAAGATTCATTGATTGCATTCTTCTTCCCAGACCTGCTTTCTTCCATCAGAAAGAAATAATGGATATTTACATTTTTTAAAAAATTTGCTAGACACTCGCAAGTCACAGAATACTATTTTTTAATTGAGTTAGGTTTTGTGACCTTGTTGAAAACGAAAAATGAAAAGCATCAGGATAAGTGGGTCAACTTAAGGGGTAATGATTATACTAACACCCTCTCCATATTTCCGCCAGCATACCCAGCAGGGCCCTCTGCCTCTAACCCAGAAGATGCCAGAAGTGGATCCTAGAATGTGCAGATCATAAAATCCGCACAATCCCACATCAATGAGCAGGGTTCCCCCACTGGCGTTGCAGACCATGGCTGGCATAGCTACACTTTTTAAAAGGAAGAACGCTGCAACCTCTGTTAGCTATTTTGTAAGGCTGGCACTGTTTGTTTGAATATTGAGTATCATAAAAAGCCACTTAGGCAGTTTTAATAGAAACAGAACCAGCATTTGGAATGCCCCAAATCTTTCTTGTCTTTACCACCAACTGTAATAATATACAATAACCATATGTCCTACATTTCCAGCAGAGTTTCAATTTCACATATTTTGTTACATAAAATTAATAAATAGGCTTGTACAGATTGTCTAAGAATTCTTTTTACATTTTCCAAATGTTACACATTTGAACATGTTTTTCTTATAATCAGAAGGAAAAACCCTCATAAAATATATAAAATATATGAATACATCTTTATATTATGTTCATTCAAAACCCTACAAATGAATGTTTATAGCAGCTTTATTCATAATTTTCAAATGTGATGTCCTTCCAAAGCTGGGTATGGTAATGCATGCCTGTAACACAGACAACTCAGACAAGACAGATAAACCATGTGTACATCCTACAACATAATATTCTTCAGACCCACAAAGGAATAACCAAGCCACAGAGAACATGGAAGAATGTTCAGTGCACATTTTTAAAGAAGGCTTGGTGTCATATGATTCCAACTCACCAACGTTCTAGAAACAGCCAAATGACAGAACCACTGAAGAGACCAGAGGATGAGGAGGCGATGGGCAAAGAACACACAGATAGAGAACAGGGGACTTTTAGGATGATGAAACTGAATCCGCAGGTCACAGAATACAACAACAATGGGGTTGTAGCCAAATAAGCCCATCCAAACCTGAAATCACCATAAACTCCACACACATTTACCATCCAACTCAACACCAGAGCTTTATCGTGGCTACCTCGAAAGCACTCATGATGCTTTTACCAGTCTAAAGCAGGGCACACCATGCAGGACACCGTCTATTTTACAACAGCGTATCAATAGCCCATGTAATCTAGTCAACACACCTGACCTGTGGCTTGGGCATGGCATGGCATGGCATGGTATAGTATGGCATGGCATGGCCTGTGACTGGGGCATGGCGCAACGGCCAGCCTGGGAAAAGATCTAAAGCTGAAAGTTGAAGTCGTTTTCACTAAATTTAAGTCACTTCCTCACCATCAGAAAGGAGGGGGGGGGGGCAACCTAAGTCAACCCATCATAAATTGGGGGTTATTTCTATAACAGTAGATTTATCCAGACCCTCATAGAACCCAGCACCATAAGTGGACCACAATGTGAGCTGTGGCCTCTGGATGAAAACATTGAGTGAACAATGGTATTGCTCTGATATAGGCAGTAGGGTGGTGGTGAGGCAGGGGCCACGAGTCAGAAGGGATATAGGGAAGTCTCAGCTTAGGATGGACCCAAACCACCTCTAAAAGTGAAAATCTTTTCACACATCAGAGTGCACCAGCTCAGTGGGCCTTATGTAGGTAGCCTTCTTCTTCCTCACTCATGAGGAAGCCATTATTCAAAATGAGTAACATGGCACCTGTCTAGAGGGGACTCAGCCTCTAACCAGGCCACTTTCAGGGAGGTAACAGCTGGCCCCCCACAGTGGATCAGCAGTGATGCAAGCATGGTGGTTTGTACTGATCAGCAGAAAAAAGAACAAAAGGAGCCCTCCTGGCAGAGGGAATCTAAACGCAGTAAATCACCAGATATGCCAAAGAGGCACAGAGGAGGCCCAGCCTGTTCCCTCTGACAGGAGAACTTAATATTGGAACCAACTGGGAAAACACGAATGAATGTTAACAGAGGCCACGAGAGTGAGAGAAGGTGCCAGACGGGAGAATATTGACTCCAACGTCCATTCTGGGGAGTGGGCACAGCGACTCCCTTGGCTGTTAGATAAAAATGTTGTACTGATTGGGGAGGTTCCTAAAGAAGGGCACAAGATGCATGAAATTCATTAACAAGTATCTATGAAACTCTGGCCTGATGGGGAATCAACATGCAACAGACACACCAAGCCTAAACTGGTTGGACGCAATACACGAACCTCTCGGATCTATGGGAAAAGCAGGCAAGCTAGCAAATAAGTGGAACAGGCTCCCAGTGGATTTAAAATTCATCAGGAACATGGCTTTTCCCCCTTAATGGCTGTGAAATTGATTGGGATATAGGCTAATGGAGGTCCCCAGAGTGCTAAACTAAATTAGAGGAAGTCCTATAATTACAGTTAGCAGTTAATTATAATATGAAAGGAATTGTAATCAAAGTAACAGATGCACTATCATTTCCCATCTTCTCTGTAGAATCTGTCCAACAATCTCTGAGGAGCAGTCAAGGAGCTTGTTTTGTGGTCCAGCCTCCCTCCTGAAGATGAGGGCCTGTGACCCTGTAATTCTGTTCTGCCCTTCCCGCCATGTACAATTCCTCCTGCCTGGAATGCCCTTTCTCCAGAGTCCAGTGCGAAACAGTGGGAAGGAAGCCTGCTCCCCATCTCTGCGTAGATCTCAAAATCGTACTTCCTCAGAGAGGTAGTTCTGACTCCGTCTGTCTGAAATAGAAACCCCAGCTAACCTCAATGCCTGTCCTCTTACCCCAGCCCCCACTGTCATCTCTGCAACATCAGCACCACTAGACTCTTGCTTTGCACAGTCTATTGCCCGGCAGACCATCACGGGATGAGAGCAGTGAGGTGGCTCAATAGAGAAACATCCCCCATAGGCTCACATATTGGGATACTTGGTCCCCACCTGGTAGCGCCGTTTGGGAAGGTTATGGAATCATTCAGATATAGAACCTTGCTGGAGGAAGTACGTAACTGGGATCAGGGTTTAGAGCCTCACTCCACTTCGAGTTCTCTTTCTCCTTCCTGTGTGTGGCCAAAACTAGATCTCTCAGCTTCCTGCTCAGGCTGCCATTATGGACTTGGAACAATCAACCAATGCAAACTCTTCCTCATTAAGTGGCTTCCAGTTGTGGTATTTTATCAACAGAAAAGTGACGGTTCTAAGCAGTGGCTTGTTAACCTGGTTCCCTGAAAACACTGCCCAGCTCTGAACCGGACCTCAATAAATGTGATAAACTTAGAATCATCCAAGAATTACATCCTGACACAACAGCCTAAGGTTCTAGAGCAAAACCTGGATGGAGGCTGCCGCAGTAGCAATAAAGGTTTGTCTTCAGATCAGCTACAGATCTGTAATACAGCGCAGTCTGGGAAGGGAAATAAACCTTTGAGATACCTTTCATGTAGCAGGTGCCATGTTCAGCTATGAAGAAATATAACCACCTAAGGGAGGGATGAATGTGAGTTTATAAGTCTCTTAACAGACCACTGCAAAGAAGTCAGCTTGGCCAACGTCACAAGAATGGCAAAGTACCAACTTCATACACAGGTCTTTTGACATCAAAAAGCAGTACTGGACCAATGGCATGGCTCAGTAGTAAAAGAGGTCTGACACCAAGCCTGACTGCCTGGGTTCAATTCCCAGGACCCAACAGCTAGGAGACAAGTGACTCCCGCAAGTTGTTCTGTGGCCTCTATACACACATGTCCCATCCCCACACACAGGAAAGAGCCCACTCCCTAAGAAGGACAGTTGCTCAGCCTCCATACAGTGGGGAGGGGCTTGGTCCTGCCTCAACTTGATATGCCAGACTTCGCAGACTCCGCATGGGAGGTCTTAGGAATGGGGGGGGGGGGAGACAGTAAGTGAGAGGAGGGGAGGGAGGGGGAACTGTGGTTGGTATGTAAAATGAAAAAAAAAAACTTTTAAATAAAACAAATTCCATGCTTCAAATTGCTTTCTCTTTTCATTCCCTTCTTTATTTCATTCTTTCTCCTGAAACAACAACAAAAATCCAGAAAAGCAGAGGATGATACAAAAACACCTTCACACGTCCACTCAAAAATGAGCACACACACTGCATTTTGTCAGGTTGGCTGCGTATCACCTCTTCTTTTTCTTCAAGACTAAAAGGAGAGTTTTCAGGGGATCAACCCCATTGTCTCTAAAATAAACCACAAACCACACCATCTATTCTCTTTCCACTGAAGTTTAAGCAGAGAAACTGTTGGCAAAGACACTCTGCCACTTGTACAACTACAGTTGTGTATAAATTAAAAGCATTCCTGGCACCAATTTGGAATTGTCCTTCCTGTTCTTTGGGACATTTTGTTAACCTCAGGCCCCCGTGGTCTCCATGCAGCGTCTAATTGAAAGGGTTACAGTCAGACTGACCCACACACTTGAGTTTAACTTGCCCAGTACACCCTGCCAGAAAGGAGATGACCAGACAAAGCCTTGATAAAACCTCATTCCAGTTTACAGCCGTCCCCACTGGCCGGCTGCCAACCGGTTATGTCCTCACTTTGCAGGGGGGTGGGTCCCTGTCAAAGGCAGTTCTGTGTGGAACAAACCTCTCTCCCCAGAAAGAAGCCCTTTCATTCCATTCCAGGAGTCAGAATGTGAGGGTGCCAGGCTGCTTTCTGCACCATGCTGTGGAGGGCAGAAGGGAATGATCTGAAGGATGGAGGCGACAGGTCTCCACACTGGCCGTTCAGGGAGAACAAGGGAAGTGGAGGCTTTTCAGAGCTCTGCTGTGAATGAGAGCACCACAGACCGTTGATAACCAACCGCCTCAGCAAGCCTCAGCCTGCCTCTGTGCAAATCACAAGGGCCCGCATGCCTCCCTGTGCTCGCTTCCTTGGACTTGCCCCTCCGCACCAGCAGCCTTTGGACCCCGGGGGTCACAGGAAGTGCCTAATCTCTGCAAGCAAACGTCAATCTTCAAGGCAAAGAACATGCCTTTGTTCCTCAGACCAAGGGCTGAAACAAGGCTGGAATGACCACATGAACTCACCCCCCTGAATTCACAAAGGCAGCACCTGTTTTCAGGACGGTATGGAAAATCTTAAAACAATCTTACTTTTTGTGCTGTCTGTCTGAATGAATAACTCAGGATACGGTGGGCCTGAGGGAAACCAGAGCCTGTTCTCCCACATAACAGTAATGGTTCTTGTGATCAAGGGAAACGAGAAAATGTGCATTTTAAACAAACCATCACATAATTTTAATCTACTAAAAATGAAATTGAAGACAGCCATGGGAAATAGCTTACATCTTTTCTTCATCAGACGTTAAACATCCAAACACACTGATTCAATGGCAAACATAATCTTCCGCCAAAGTTTTGGTGCAGGCAGAACTGGACCGTCCTTACAGCATAGCTCATCATTCCTGGGTCTGAAATGATGCTTGCTCCCTCGGCATGGGAGCAAAGTTAAAAGAACACAAGCATTGGCCACTTAGGGAGACCAATTTGACGTGGTGTGTGATCACTGGGCCTGTATGACTGGGATGAGGAGAGCTGTGGATCTTAGCCTCTCCCTCCCCCATGTGCTTCTCATGCAATCAAAGGCATTCTTGACAAAATGGAAAAGGCAAGTTCTATCAAGAGATAGAACTGTCTACTTCCAGAACTTGTTACTAAGCTATACCAGAGCAATGAATTGCTATAGCTATAATTTTTTTTTTTTTAACACTTGAGCATTTATAACTCTCAAAGATACAAACATAAAATACATGTTGGTGAAGCAAGAAAGGTTTCCTCCTTGAAATCCCTACCACAGCCGCACTGAATTCTTGGTACCATTTCAAACTGTAATGGCTTGGACATAAGAGTATATAACATTTCATTTAAATTATTAACATTTTCTTTAAAAGAATAAAGCTGAGTTATGTTAACTAAATTGAATAATTGCATATATTATTTCTTCAAACCCCAAGGCAAAGGAAAGGAAATCACTCGCTTTGGCTGACAGAATGAATTGTTTGGGTCCACTGAGAGATAAAATATTTTCCCTCGGCTAAGAAACACAAGAACCCGCTCCCCAAAGTTTCTGTTTCTCACAGCAAAAGTTACAAAATTTGAAGGTTTCTTTTTTTAAAAGATTGGAAGATTTTTGTGTCTTGGGTATATATTATAGCCCAAGAGATGAGTAAAACACACCAATTTGGAAGAGGTATTATCTGAAACTGGCCAAGCTGAAATTCAATATGACATTTAGGGTCATTAAAACCCATTAAGATTTTTAACTCCGAGTTCATAAAAGCAACGTGAGTGATCCCATGCATAAGCAGGACGTCTTTCCCTGGATCATCAAAGCCAAGACACCAGCTCATAAACGTCTCTCTCTAGTGTTATTTATTCCCTTAACACAAACAAAGTTAACTTAACATTTGCCTTAAAATTCAAAGCTTTCAAGGAAACATTGACGTTTTTATTGATTCTCATGGCTCATGAGAGCATGTGTGCACACATGCCTACACACCATTCCTAATGTTCTATAAGAAAAATAAACCCACCTGTCGGCCGCATGGTCCTAGCCATCAAAAAGAAAACTCTGTTTTGACAGAACTGGAAGGAAATGTAAGGGCATGCTTCCTTTGGGTATACAAATTAGAGGATAGTAGCTATGCCAGCACACATGCTCTGGACAGTGAGATCTTGACGGACTCCTGGACCCTGCCGCTGACCGCGACCCTGACCCAGGAAAGGACCTTTGATTGTAAAAACTCACTGGATCTTATCACCAGCAGGTGGATGATACCTTCACTCCATCTTCAGGTGAGAAACAGAATCAATGAACTTAGCTCACCGGAAGACGCAGAAGGCTAGAGAGGAGAGGGGTGTGGTTTTGTCACACTTCTGTCATCCAGTGACTTCAAGACACAACAGTCGTTTTTAAATATAAAACTGCCATCTCTGCTTGGTGATGTGTATTTTTCTTAAGTCAGTGCTAAGATCTCCAAAAGTAAACAACTGCATATAAAAAGGCGAGGTGTTCATTAAAGCACCACCCTGTTTGTTCCTCTCTCATCCTTCTCCTTTTCTCTCAAAGACAGGTCTCATCGTGTAGTCCAGACAAGCCAAAAGCCTGGCTAAGTAGCCAGGATGGGCTTGAACTCGTGATCTTTGGGCCTCAGTGGTGCACCACCTTACTCGGCTTGAAGCATTTTCTAAATTAAATATGGACTATCCACTGGTGAGTCATGCATCCAATACCTGGTCAATATCAGGACAAATCGAGTCCTCGTCCCTTATAAACAGATTCTAACGCTGTTTCTTCATTCTACTGGCTGGAAATGAGAGTGTGACTCGAATGATTCAGAAGCCGCACAGGACAAGGCCAGAAAGGAACGGGCTAGGCCTTTCCAATGCAAGCCAGAGCCAAACATAAACAACGGTTAATTGTTGACTGACTGGAAGAGGGTAGTCATGCCAATCATTACTCCCATCACCTCTGCTGTGTGTGTGTGTGTGGTGTGTGGGTGTGGGTGTGTGTGTGTTGCACGCGCCTGCCTAGGCCAGTCTCAGACCACCCAGAGGAGACACGCTTCCTTTCTCTGAGCAATGGTCAGACACTTACTTAGAAATCTGGACCTGGGACATTCGGAGACCAAGGCACTTATCTAAAGGAATCCTCATGAAGAACTGACTGGAGCACACAGTGCCAAGTCAAAGCCATTTGGGGAGCAGTGACTCTGAGCATCTCTGAGGCAGAGTCAAGAGAGAGAGCAGGGCAGGGAACAGCAGAGTCGGCCAAGAACAGCAAATACAGACCATGCGTGGGTCAGCCCAGCGTCCCCTCCTGATGTCCTGCTCCAATCCTTCACACTCTTCACCCTCCATGGTAAGTCTCCAAGTCTCCTCAGTGACACTGTTTTTTCCGGGTAATCGTGAGAGAGGGCTGGTTAGCTTTGCACTGTAACCAAATGACCTGGGAGACATGCCTACTGGCCCTCTGAGTCCCCCATAGCAGAAAAACAAAATCTAAAAAATCCATCTCTATAGGTCCCCTGAGAAACAAGGCCACACGTGACATGGCAATCCAAGAAGGTCACACTCACACACCACTGCCAACAGCCTTGCGACCTGAATGCCCAAAGGCAGCCACACATGAATTAGAAAAGCCTTAGGTAAATTCCCAGGAGTTAGCAGCTACATACAGAAGGCATCATGCTTTCAAAAAAAAAAGGCCCTCCAGTACATGGGAAAACAAACAAAACCTTACCAACATTTTTTAAAAGAACATCTATTAAGTTCTCAGACCGTTCCTAAGGCTGTTTCCATAGGACCACAGAATAAGGCCACCCCGACTTGGGACACACCAAAATGACAATCATCCATCATGACTGAAGCCTTATTGACTTCAAATACACATAACATATAAACCAAGGCCAGTTAAAAGCCAAGAAGGGGAAGATGGTGTAAGGAAGGGTCTGGAATAAAGGTCCATTCTGCTCAAAGCATCCTACTTGATACTGGGCGAGAGGAGGAGGAGGAGAGTCTTTTTAAAAATGATTTAGATAGTCCTGCCCTCAAAGAATTTCTAGTCAAGCCAAGCAGACAGGCACTCCCACAGTTTGCTCAAACCCAGGGCAGACAGAGGCAGAGGCTGAAGTGTGATGGGATCTCCAAGGCAGGAGCAATTAATTCATCACCAGCAAGCCAGGCAAGTGACACTCAGCCCAACTCCCACAAAGCTGTCCTTTTAACAACAAAGCCACTCTCAAAGTAACCATGAAATTGTATCATGCTCTTTGGGTCCCGTCACCCCTACCTTTTATCTGATAAGTCAAAATCCCTGCCTCTCCAGGGAAAAAAAAAAAAAAAAATCTGTTTATCTTTGCCCAGGAGCTCCGGATGTCTGGATGACCCAGTGACCTTGAGTTATCTTTTATCTCTAGGAAATATCTTCCTTCTGAAAAGGCAACAAAAACGGAAGATAATATCCACAAAGTGTTCCAAGAGCATAAATGAAAATAAGCAGGCTGCTTGGTCCATGTTCCACATCTCAGCTGCTGGTCTTCACATTCCACTCAACTGTGAGTGGTGTTAAAAACACTCGGGCCAACAGGGCGATGAGAAAACCATCTGTCTGTAAAACATTTATTACACTTTCGTCAGAGCTTCCCCTGCCCACCAAAAATCACTGCTTAGATTTTACACCATGTCTAACACGGGGGGCAAAAATCTGCAAACACTGGTAAGATTCCAATGGAATCAAGATTTTTATTATTTGTTTCCTGGTTTTGATAACATATTATACTTAAGAAAGTCGTCATCACTGGGGGCTGGGAGTGGATACAGAGGTCATCACTGGGGGGTGCTGGAGATAGATACAGAAGTCATCACTGGGGGGGGGCTGGGGGTGGATACAGAGGTCAGCACTGGGAGGTGCTGGGGATGGATACAGAGGTCAGCACTGGGGGTACTGGGGATGGATACAGAAGTCATCACTGGGGGTGGATACAGAAGTCATCATTAGGGGTGCTGAGGATGGATACAGAAGTCATCTCTGGGGGTTACTGAGAATGGATACAGAAGTCATCACTGGAGGGTGCTGAGGATGGATACAGAAGTCATCACTGGAGGGTGCTGAGGATGGATACAGAAGTCATCTCTGGAGGTTACTGAGAATGGATACAGAAGTCATCACTGGAGGGTGCTGAGGATGGATACAGAAGTCATCTCTGGGGGGTGCTGAGGATGGATACAGAAGTTACCACTGGAGGGTGCTGGGGATGGATACAGAGGTCAGCACTGGGGAGTACTAGGGATAGATACAGAAGTCATCACCGGAGCATGAATGGGGTAGATACAGAGGCTCTTTGTAATGTTCTTCAACTTCTTCGAAGTCTAAAATTATTACAAAATAAAAACACTTGGGACACTGATTGCTTTGCAAGGCATTTCTGGTTCGCACCACTTCACTTGCCCCTGTAGAGTTTGATATTTTGGTACTGATGCTCAGAACTTGCAGTCACAATTCAGGGGCCTCTCAGCCCAGCACTGAGAGGCAGCCCCCAAGTGGCACCTTCACCAGGGTTCATGTCCTCTTCAAGCAGTCTATGTCTGCAGCCTAACCTGACCATGTACAGCTCCTGGCAGGGCTCTCTCCTGGTACCCTACTCTTGGAACTTCTCCCTCCAGCATACACAATGTGCATGGGAGATAACTACATCAACCTTAGTTTAGACTCTCACCCCCATTTCTTTGGGACTGAATTCCAGTGAACCTCCATCTGCCATGCTTGTTAGAAAAGCCCAAATAACGAGTGTGTTGCAGAACTCAAAACACAAGGCAAACAACAGACAGCTCCCTCCCATATTGTACTCAAAGACCATCAAACATGCAAACCCCCTTTGAGCAACACCAGTTTTTCACAGAGCCCATCCCCCACTCCCTGCCCCATCTCAAGGGTCACCTAACAGAAACTGAGGGCAATGTCTTTTATCATCTTTTAAAAAAGAAAGTCAGGATGACTCGATATTCCCCGTTTTGAGCAGGTTCCCATCCAGGCATCACTAAAATCTTCTAACTTTCAAAACCTCTAGTAAGGTGGGCTCCAGGGCAGTGATGTGGAATAAAGAACGCATTGCTGGAGCCTCAAATCCTTCTAGCATCTGTTGGAGCACACAGCCCACATATGACTAGACTCACTGCCGGTAAGTCACTTCAACTAGCTCCGGCAGTTTCTGCACATAAAACTGAAATAATGATAGGCTTGGGATCCTACCTCATAAGAGTCCCATGGGTGTTAAAGAAATTGGTATGTAGAAAGGTCCAGAACAGTGTCCACTATATATATCAAGCACTGTTTAAAGGACTGTCCATGATTATAACTCTGGCAATATACTGATCTAATGCAGTTAATAATCTAATGAACTTGTATTGAGAACAGGAGTTCCAAACCCTGTGAATCCAAGATAATAGGAAGTGCAGTCACTATTCTAGAAGAATCTACATGTTACCAAGTACAGGGACAGACTGGACCACGCTGACACCCCTGAACTTGTAAATAGAGTTTATGAGTCATAGATAGTGATGTCCCAAGAGGAATTAATCTGAAGGTTTGAACTATGTGTGTGTGTGTGTATCAACAAAGCAGACATGTAAAAAATGCCCTCGGCAGGCATACACCCCTCAGCCCATCCCTCACCCACCTTTCATTTAAAAAAAAAAAAAAAAAAAGGCAAAAAATTCCCAAATACTGTCTCACACAAAGCCTGAGCTGTCAGAGGGGTTTTTCCGGTTCTGCGGGTAATGTGCACACCAGCTACCCTGACTAACACCAAACCTTCTACACAGTCCCGACAACTCCTCATGCTGTTCTTCAGGACACTGTCATGGCCTGCCACCAACACCCCTGTGAGTGAGACAGGGAATCCCAGACAGGAGCTCCCTCTTAGGAGGAGGAGGCACTCCATCCCATACAGACAATCTGTGTGAAGCGTCTCTGAGAAGCAGAGGTCCTTGTGTTTTCTGAAAGGTTGCCAAACACACAAAGGAAGCCTAGTGCATGCTTTTCAACCCAGTTTTATAAAATAATTACAAACCTCTGTGTGTGTGAGGCTAAAATTATAAATACTGTTAAAAATCCCTGGAGTTCTTTGATATTATTTATTATGATTTTCCTTGGCACCCCAAAATTCTCTCACCCCTAGGCTTACGGAGGATTTCATTAATTTACATGCTATCAATGGAGTTCACAGATGGTAAGACCCAAACACAGAACAAAGTCTGAAAGTCTTGGCTAAAATCCCAACCACCTGTATGCGCTGTGTCTCTAAAGGGTCTACAGTAGCTCAGGCTTCCTGGCCGGATACTATGGCTATCACCAGGGTTGATGTCACCAGCACTAGGAGGAGACACCCTGCCAAATGACAGTCAATGGCCAGTGGCTCCAGGAACAAACTTCAATCCGAGGTCAGACTTTTCAAAGGAGGCACTTGCTCTTAACCTAATCCAAATGACTTTTTAAAATAAATTAGTGGCGGGGGTGGGGGTGGGGGGGGGGGTGGGGGGGGTGGCCGCTTTAATCCCAGCACTCGGGAGGCAGAGGCAGGCGGATCTCTGTGAGTTCAAGGCCAGCCTGGGCTACCAAGTGAGTTCCAGAAAAGGCGCAAAGCTACACAGGTCTCTAAAAACCAGAGAGAGAGACAGAGAGAGAGAGACAGAGAGAGAGAGAGAGAGACAGAGAGAGAGAGAGAGAGAAGAAATTAATGATGGACTGACGGCCTAATTTTAAACAAAGTGAAGGGAGTACTACCCAGTTCGTCACACTTGTATTGAGACAGGTTCCCTGAAGTCTTGATAGCAAAACAGACAGAAAGTGAGCCAGAGATAAGGGTGAAGGTATTTGGCTTTAAAGCATATATGTATTTTAGCTAACATGTTGGCACACACTTGGCTTCTCAACCTTGGGCTACATAGTGAAACCCTGATTTGAAAAATAAAAATAAACAACAGCCAATCAACAAAAAGCCACCCAAGGGCTGGAGAGATGGCTCAGCAGTTAAGAGTGCTCTTGCAGAGGACCTGAGTGTAGCATCCAGTATCCCAAAACAGCCTCTAACTCCAGTTCCAGAGGATCGGGCACTGTCTTCTAGCCTCCACTGGTTATGTATGTATGTGCATATGTATGTATGCACACAGTACACATAAACTCATGCAAACAAACACACAGAGAGAATAAACACATCTTTGTAAAAATTTTAAAAAGAGAAACCAAAAAAAACTACCCTAAGGTTTATGTTCATAGCACTCCCAGGCCACTCAGAATATTCTAGAAGCATATGGAGTCTAGATGGTTTATTTTGGATCTGTTGTTAGCATTCTTTTGTTTATATTTTGTCTTTATGGTTGTGGCCAGTCAGAATCTTACATTGAGGATCAGCTTCAAAACAGAGAGAAAAAGAAGAAAAGAGAGTTTGCCACATATAAATGTATGCCACTGACATACGATGGCCACCTTGACACTGAGGGGACAGACCTGGATGGTGACAGAGAGGAACATCTCGGGGCCCTTGAGTGACCTTCTTTCATAAGTAGAAGTTCAAATGAAGGACTCTACTGAGTCAGCTAGAAAGATTCAAAATTACAATGAGCCAGATCTTGGTTTTGAAAGACTTCCTGTTTATAGTGAATAAATTCCCAAAACACAGAGGAATTAGATTTTAATGAGCCTCTGCTACAATGGCATTGCTCAATGGAACTGTGGCTAAACTAACTTAACCCTTCCTAGAACCTAGAGAAGTCAGACACAGTAATCTCATGGAGCCACATTCCCATTCACCATATGCAATTAGTTTCATTTTTCACCTTCACGGTTCAGTTTTGTTTTTATGCAAGGGGTTTGTTTTGAGGTTTGGGGGTTGTTTTTGTTTATTTTTGTCTTTGGAGTGGGTGTGTGTATGTCTGTTTTGTTTGAGGTGGGGTCTCAATCTCATAACTCACTATGTATCCAAGGCTGGTCTTGAACTCCTAAACCGCCCTTGTGATAAATGACAGGCATTTGCCATCGTGCCCAGCTCACCTCAGTTCTATTTCAAGAACACTAACGAAATGTGTTGCCTACCTCTTCTACAGCAGGCCCTGGTTCTCCAAGGATGGCACTATGATTTGAACATGTCCCAAAGTTCATGTGTTGAAAACCAAATCCCCACTCACATATTTAAGGTATTTGGAGGTGGAGCCTTTGAGAAATAATAATATAGGATGGTATCTTGGGAATGAGGTGTCCATGATGGGATTAGTAGCTTTGTAAGAAAAGAGACTGGTGCTGGCATGTTTCCTTTGTGTGATGCCGCTGCCACGCTCTGATGCTTACAAAAGCCTCATGGGATACCCCACCAGGCTCTCTCCAGAACTGTGAGTCAAATAAACTTCATTTATAGTCTGGGGTGTTCTGTTACAGCCACAGAAAACAGATGAAGATACACGGTCTCTGGAAGAACCCTCTAAAGCACTACCTGGGAACTTGTTAGAAATGCAAACTTGGCTGGAATCAGAAAGTGTGGAGATGGGACTATCCATGGTTTAAAAGAGCATCACCACATGATGCTGATGGCACCCTAAGCTGTGAACTCCATTCCTCTTGACCACTGACCTCCGGTGCTCTGGATCACTCCAGCAGCAAGGCTCCTAAACACATGGCTTCCATTAGCTTGGCCAATCATTCCCTCATCCAATGGCAAAAGCTTTTTCCTTTCTTGAATGTCTCGGGATGTTTCAAAATGATCTGTCTTAGAATTTGCACCCCCCTACATACAAGCCACTGTTCCCCACATCTGGAGGTTCATACCGCACAATCCACATGTCTCTGCCCTCTGACTTCGTGTTATTTGGACCCTACTTGGCTGCACTCATGGACACCACCTTTGCCTGATTCCTGAGGGAAACCATTGGCCCTCTCCCATTTGTCATCCAGGGATCTCACTCCTTTCAATGAGCTGGAGGAAAGCCTCTTTCCCTCTCTGGGCTGACCTCTTTGGTGGGGAGGTCCATCTAGTTTCTTCTAGGCAATACCTCACGGTCTGCTGCCAGAGGCAGGGAGTACCAGGTGATGAGGAAAGGGGCTAAGGAGACTTGGGGTGGGGGGGGGGGTGGGGGGACTATTGTTTTAAGCCTTAGGACGGCAGGCGGCTACCAGAAGAAAGGGGGACCTGAGTTTTCTCCCACCCGCCACAGGGCAGACCGAGAACTGAAGTAAGACTCCAGATTGGTGGGGATGGTGGAGGGCAGCAGTTTGTACAGGGCAGAGAGGAAGAGCTGCATGCATGACTGTGTGTTATCAGCAGAACGGAGAGACACCAGAGAACGACGGGAGATGGACGTTAACAGCCCACATGCATGCTCTTTCACGAGCAGGCAGAGAAACCACTTGATGGGGTCCTGTCGCTGACAGCAACTGAAACAGGTTCAGCAAAGCCTGAAAGCGGCTGGAGTGTAAAGCGGGAAGGACCATCCTGCTGTGTCGCCGGGAAGATATTCCCAAGAACCCCTGGAAAACCATCAACTGCAGACAAAAGCTAAGTGATCCCGAGAAGAAGTCTGCTCCTGGCAGTTGGGGTGGGGCTGCCATGCAGACAAGAGGACTGAGATTTTCTCTCTGCCTCCCCCTCCTACGCGGGGATTCAACCATAACCCCACTTCTCACCTCAGCATTCCACATGTCCCCAGGGAAGTGAGATGCGTGAAATACCCCGGGAAAACCAGAGCGCCCTAAGGAGGGACTGAGGAGTGGATGTGGAAATGACAACATGAGAAGGAAGAGGAGGAGGAGGAGGAGGGATAGGAGGAGGGGGAAGAGGAAGAGGGAAAGATGATATTAAAAACTAGAGATCTTTGAACAAAGTTGGTACTGTAGACTTCTTTGCATGAATAAAGGTGGTTGTGGAGAAAGAGTCTGTAAGCTTCCTATGAGATGACAGAGAGGGACCAGTCAGTGCTCTCAGTCCAGCCCCGCTCTGCCACCAAAGTGGGAAATAAATGAGTGCTGTCACAGGACAGTAAACTGTTTCCAAAGCCAGGCAGATCCCGCGCTTGGCCAAGTGCTGGCTGTAGGTATAAATACAGTCATCCCTCCCTATCTGTGGGAGAAAGGCTTGTTCTAGAACTGTCCTCAGATATCAAAACCCAAGGAGGCTCAGGTGCTTATGGAATGGCAGAATATCTTTATGCATTGTCTGTCTGTCCTACTGGGCACTTTAAATTGTCTCTGGATCATTTTTGTACCTAAGACAATGTGAGTACATAAATAGTTACCACACTGCATTGTTTAGAGAACGATGACAAGAGAACATCTGCACATGCTCAGTACAAAGCAAACTAATTTCTTTTCAAAATTACTGATACACACACACACACAGCTGGGCAAGCAGCGCACACTTTTAATCCCAGCACTCAGGGCAGAGGCAGGCATATAATCTGGGAGTTCAAGGTTAACCTGATCTACACAGTGAGTTCCAGGATAGCCAAGACTACATAGTGAAATCTTGCCTAAACAACAACAACAACAAATCATAATTAAATTCAATTTAAACACACACACATATGATTGAGTCAGGTGGTTCTGATCCATGCCGGCGCATGTGGAGTGCAGATTCTACATCACGAGAACTGGACAACATTAGAAAGTGACTTCATCCGCGCCTTTGAAAAGTAAGATGAGGCCCAGCAAGATGGCTCAGCGCATAAAGGCACTGGCCACCAAGCTGGACAATCTCAATCCAGTCCCTGGGACTCACAGGATGGAGATGGAAGAGCTGAATCCTACAAGTTGTCCACTGATGCCTGCATATGCATGCTGTGGCACACGTGTGCACACGAATAAATAAGAAAGGAAGTAAACAGCAGACAAATAGTTTCTTAAAAGACAGGAAAAAGAAACAAGATGATCAATACAATCCCATGCTTCTCCTGGATATTTCCTGCTGCATCCTTCTTGCCCTGGCTTCTGTGTCTCTTTCTGTCTCCATACATCTCGCCCTGCCCCATTTTCTCCTCCACTTCCAGCCTTGTCTTTATGCTCCTGAGAAAGAGATTGGATAAAATGGATGAGAACCAACTATATTCTAAGAGTGGCAAAGCCAGTCTAGTGCCAGCCAGACCCTATCACAACTACACCTCTACTTGATACAATCCTCAGTCAGAGAAAAAGCAGACAGGCAGACCAGCTGTTCTCCTTCCACAGGGGCCGGACTGGAAATGAGGTGAAGATTCAATCCCACAATTGTGAGTGAGATTCAGCCAGACTCCCCTGCAGCAGCATCTGGGGTTACATCACCTGAGCAAGCTCAACATCTGGAAATGCACAGAACAGCCCTGGCGGATGAGAGTGGTGCTCAGGGAGCATTCTTCCAAGTTCACGGTGACTACAAACATGACAGTCAGCAGATGGTGAGGCCTGGAAGAAGAGCTGTGATCTGGCCCCTCACCTCTGCACTTCATTCCCTATCGGCGACTCCCCGAGGGCCAAACTCTCAGGAGCCTGTGGGTTTGCTCTGAAAGCACAACAAAGTTCTAAAGCTGCACAGGAAAAACTCTGATGAGCCTCAGCACAGGTCAACACCCATTTTCTTTGTAGCATTAGGGCATGCAACACAAGGCCCCCTCCTCATGTGGATATCCTTAATGGCCAGGGGAGTAGTCAAGCGTCGGAGAGCAGAGCCTAAATGCACAGCACATGCACACTCTTCTCCTGCAGGTGGTTTTCATCAACTTAAAAGAGAAGCCATCCTTTTCCTTCTCAAATTCAAAGGTTCCCCCCAAGGACCTGCAAAGCTCTTGGGATGAATCAGGAACAAATGGGAAAATCTTATTAAGAGTGCCAACACCAGGGGCCAGCTGGGGACGGAGGTACATAGAGGTGAGAGAAATGGTCCACTCCATATCCAGTGAGCAACCAACCAAAACATGTCAGGTCAGCCAAGGACCCTCCCCACCTCCTCCGCAACTCACATCCCATTTGATGACTTACAGAACTAGACATTTTAAAAACGTCCATGCATCAGGAAATGATACCAACCAGAACAACACAAGGCTCTGAAGGACAGGTGTCTGGCTGTTGGACCTGGACCACAGAAAAGAGAAAAATCTCTCTTCTGTTGCCACCAGTGCAGATGGACAGGATCTGAGGATCATTTCCTCAGCAGGCAAAAGCCCAGGGAAGAGGAACCAGGAAAAGGTCACGTCCAAACAAATACATCAACCAAACTAAAGGATTTCCAGAATGCACTTGAGACACACTCCGCCTACAGGACCAGGAGAAAGCTGCCATGGAACTTAAACAGCCAATCACGCCAAGGAACATTTCTGCAAATGTTTCCTAAGAAAGTTCTGTGGGGTCAGTGGCTCCGTGGAGGCAGAAGGACACCACAAAGGGTCTACCCCTGGGAGATAGAGAGCGCCCTACAGCTCCCCATCATCCACCAGTGAAACCATGGCACAAAAGAAGCACTTCATATAGAAACAATGGGGGAGAGAAAAAAAAAATCACCCCACGTAAGATGGCTTTCCAAAGTACTTATAGCACATGGCCAGGAATTCTCGGCAAAAGCAGGGAGGGCTCTTAGTATTATTGGTCATCCTACTAACAGATAACATCCATGGCTGCCAGTGATGCTTGAGTTCCTCCCAGGATGAAGAGCAACGGATTTGTTGGGCTAGCTAAGAAAACAGTTTTAAAAATCGAATATATTCAAATGGTTCTTTCAAAGTCCAGGGCAGGCATGTGTAAGAGCTGGCAGGTGTGCCCTTCCATCCTCTCCCGTTTCTAATCCAAGAACCAGGGGCCAAGGAGATCAATGACAGATGCGGGGAACTGACCCCTCGCAATGCACCACACTGCTCCTCCAGAACGCTTCCGTCTGTAACGAAGGCTGGTCCTCCACTGCGCCGTGCTCTATGGATAGCATTGCAATTGCCTCTTCTGACAGCAGCGTTCTCTGCTTCCAATCTCTTTTCCCTTGTACTGCTTTCTTCCTATGTGCCTGTGACTCCATATTAGTGGCGAGGGAAGGGAATTCGTTTTCAGAACCTCTGAATGATTTGGGAGGAAAAACAGGCCTCTTGCTGTTTTGGGACTGTGTTAGTCACTGTTCCGTAGCTATGAGGAAACATGACCAAGGTAACTCTTATAAAAGAAAGCATTTAATCGAAGGCTTGCTTACAGCCTGTCTGTTATCATCCTGGCAGGGAGCAGGTTGGAACACAGGCAGGTATGGTGCTGGAGAAGTAGCTGAGAGAGTTATATCCTGATCCACAGAGAGCAAGGCACTGGGCCTGCCATGGGATTTTTGAAACCTCACCACCTAGCCCCATGGACACACCTCCTCCAACAAGGCCACACCTCCTAGTCCTCCCTGACAGGCCACCAGGAAACCAAGCATTCAAATATATGCACCGATGAGGCCATTTCCATTCCAACCACCACAAGGACCATATGCCCGAAGCATCCTTTCTCTGCCTGTGTCTTCCACGCTCCTCTCTGGACCTGCACCGCTGGCCAGGTCTAGCTCATCTCTCACCTACGCTGCAGCCCCAGCCTTCACAGAGATGTCTTCTCAGCACTCCAAACAGCCTTTCTAATTCAACCTAAGGGATTTCTCTAAAGGCAGGCTGTGGCCATCATCTTCCCGAGGGAAAAAAAAAACTGCAGTGTGTTCTCACACTCTGCTTGCAAAATTCAAGCTCCTTGGTGCTGCATGTAAAGATGTCTGTATTCATGTGCTTTTACTGTTTATGTGTGTGAACGTTTGCCTGCATGTATGTATGTACGTACATATGTATGTATCATGGGTGTGCAGGTGCTCTGGGAGGCCAGAAGAGGGCACCGAGTCCCCAGGAACTACAATGGCTGATGTTTGTGAGTGGCCATGTGCATGCTGAGAACCAACCCAGGTCCTCTGAAAAATCAGCAACTGCTCTGAACCACTGAACCCATCTTCAGCCCCACCCTCGGTGCTGCCTGTAAGGTGAATCCAACTGGACTTGCTATTTTTTCTTCCTCTTGAATTGCCCCAAAATCCCACACTTCATTAAATCCTGCATTTCTCAGAATGCTTTCCTCATCCACACCCTCACCCATTTCCCCCAGTTACTGATACATTTCCATGAACCCTCAGGATCCACCTCATGTTACATGGTGCACAACATGGAATTCAGTCTCCACAACCACCACATTCTAGGCTACTCCCAGGGTGCTCTTGCTCTGACTAAAGCCCCTGCTGTAAGTGCTAGTGAGCACATCCACCTTCTCCGACCAGCTAAGAGGAACTTGAAGTTGGCAATCTTCCCAGAACCGACTTCCCTGCTTCGTACCCAGCAAGCGATCAGTGGCTGCAGATAGTCAGAAAGGAAGCGAACACACCCTGGAGAAGCTCCCCATAATACCACCTCGAAACCTGATCAGAACATCAAAGAGCTGTGTGGTCATTTGAATGAGAAATATATGCCCGATAGGCTCAGACACTCACGTTTGGTCCCCAGTGCCATCTGAGGAGGGTGGGGTGCGGCCTTGTTAGAGGAAGCACATCACCAGGGGTGGTCTCTCAGGGTTGACATCTTGCCTGTTCTCTCTGCTTCATGTTTGCACTTGAAGCTGCACACTCAGCTTGTTGCCATGCCACCACACCTACCGCCTTCAGCCATGCCTCCACCATAGGGGCTCTTCTCCCTTGGGAGTGGTAAGCCAAAACAAACTCCTTCTTCCCTAAGTCACTGGCTCCCAAAGTTGTATCGCAGTGGTACAAAGGTAAGTGACACAGGCTGCCTGGAACACTAATAGGTGTCACAGCTATCAGCCTCTGGGATTCCCAGAACATTATTCTTAGTCTAGCTACCTAGAACCCCAAACAAAAAACCCCTAAGCTTCTTTTGGTTTTGTGAGGCCTCAACTTTTCCATAAAACAAAGATAAACATAGGGATTTGTTTAAAGCGTACACCTCAGCACAACCCATCACTAATTACAGACTTCAATTTTAGGAACAGGCTTCACAGGTCAGGAGAGCCTCATGTCCTGAAAAGCAGGGATTCTCCAACACAAGAAAAATGGGGGGGGGGGGATCCTTGATCCTTAAGTTGTTTTAGAATACCTTATGGTAGTCTCTAAAGTAAACTTAGTTAACATCTAACAGAATCCCAGAAAAGATCCAAATCAACACAGTGAGCATGTGACACTGAAACTCGTCTGTCATTGGGATGCCGCCCACCCATGCGAGAAGAAAGCTCTCCCGGTGTGCAGCCACAGCTGTGAGAAAGTTCCACGTCTACGATCACTTTCAGCCACGTTCTATCTACAGTAGGTGTGCAGAGAGGCATTCAGCGGGACCCCTAGAGACAGTCTGGCTGAAAATGAATGCACAGAGGGTGCCGCGTGGCTTCCTGGGGAAGAACGGTACACACAGAGACCAACAAGCAGGAGGCTGTGAGGCAGCCCTTGGCTAGGCTATCTACGGGGCAGAGTGGCGTGAGCAAGGGCAGCGCCATCAAGGAGGGGAGCTTGAGTCCACCATGAGCACCGGCATTGATGTTGGGGGTCTGAGGAGTAGGGAAAGGCAACCTGATGAAAGGTGCCCTCCGGCTGTTTAGGGACAGAACGGGAGCAAGTGAAAAACCCTAAGAACTAGTAAGGAAGCAAACACTATCATGGAAGGGGGTAGGGCGACAACATCCACAGACGGACAAACAGCTGCTGTCCTCAGACAGTGTTTGTGATCATCTTCCAGCAGGGATCCGACAAGACAAGAGCCACGGAATCCACCTACCCCCAGCTTGGTGGCCTTGGGTACGAAGGACAGAACCACCAGGAGAAGGGCCAGCGCAGGATTCAGATGAAAAGATCACTCAGCACCTTTTCAGGCAAGCTCCATGGAAGCTATTACCAGAAAAGTCAGCAATAAATGTGGCTCAGCTTTAAACACAGAGTGTGAAGGGGTCACCCCAAATAAAAAGGAAAGCAAGAAAAGCCTCTGTTGGGAGCTCCCCTGGCTGCATGGAGCCAACTCACCCTGCCGAAGAAGAAAGACACCTGGACACTACACAGAACTCAGTCTCAGAGAGTGGCGGGTTTTGATGTGGCGGGTGGCGAGCCCCCCTGAGAACTACCCCTTCCTTTATTGCAGCTGAAGGACAGAACAAAGAGGAGCCAAGGTCATGCTCTGGGACGTCTTTAAACACAGACCCCCACAGGCTGTTCTATCCCAGTCATCTAAGGAAGAAGGTACGAATAAATTACTTTCTGCGGTACTGGCTCCTGCTAGCTGGCCCTAGAGCCCTGAGTCTATCTGTGATGGGGCATGTTACCATCCTAGAGGAAAGGCAACCCTGGAATAGCTCGGTCCTGGCCACGGGTAAGACCTGAAATGAACCCTAACTCTTCCAACTCCTTCCGTGCTTTGTAAACGAAAATGCAAAGGCAGCATGTGTGAGAAGCTCTCAGTCAAGGGCGGTGGCGCTCAAAAGGAAACTATCCCTGGATCAACAGCCGTTGCTGATTCTCCGACCCTGTGCTCAAAGACAGGAGAACGTTGCCTAAAGTGACGAAAGCATTTGCTGGTACTGGAGCCACTGATGTGGCTCCATCCATCAGAGTCATCAGAGCACACTGGCAAGGCTTACACGGGTTTTCAAAAAGCAGGTTTCCCTCAAATAGAATGCTGCCTCCCCAAGATTCTGATCCAGATCAAGCTTCCCAGGGGTCTGCTGAACTAGCACTGCACATTCAGCACCAACATGACAGCCTCTCAAATCCTCTGCCTGCAACAACATGCATTAGAGGCATTGAAAAATTCATAACCTTTACCCAGTGGCTCTGTACTTTACATTTTTCATCTATAATAAAAGATGCAAAAGGTTACATGCAAAGGAGGTCCTAGGCTGCACAGGTAGAAAAATAAAACAGGCCAAATAAATCAATTAAATCCATTTAATAAAGCATGTTCTAAGAAGCTATGAGGCCAGCATTTGGGAGGCAGGCAGGTGGATCTCTAATTCCAAGGCCAGCCTGGTCTCCAGATGAGTTCCAGAACAGCCAGAGCTATACAGAGAAAGCCTGTCTCAAAAAAGAAGAGGGGGGGCAGCAGCTATGAAGCAATTACCAACAATATAATTGATGCTTTACTCTTAGAAGAACCCAGGCTACTTGAGAATCTGTAAATGAGCAATGTCGGATTAGAAGCAAATTTTCGACTTTGTTATGTAATAAAACTGTCATAGTAGAAAAGAAACCTGGAGGGAAAAAAAAAAAAAAAAAAGGAAGAAAAGAACTGAGCCCAGGATAGCCACATGCCACCATGCAGATCCCATGGGAAACACTTGGCCCACAGCATCACACTCTGCTGATGTCCCTCAGCCTCTGAGAAGGTAGCTCAGTGGAGGCCCATTAGGGAAAGCTCCTTCTCTGGCTTAATATCCCAAGCTGCTATTTGGCCCTGTCAATCACCTGGTGCACCCACCCCTGAGGAAGGTGCACCTTGGCCATGCTAAGGAGACAGTGGACTATCCCTTTCATGAAATACTGTACTGTTCCCTCCCCAGCAAAGTCCATGCAGTAAACCTGCCAGCTTCTCGGAATTACACAGAAAAGCGTTTTTGTCTTTTCCCTTTTATTCCATCTGCTTTCTAAGTGTGTTTTCCCATCACTCTCCCTCCAAAGCCCCATGGCAGCCATGTGGCTGGACTTCATGCTGGACCCACTCAAACAGCATGGCATTTGTCTGCAGCATCTTTCTCCTGTGGCAGCTGCTGGGATTTACAGCTTGTTTCCCTGGGGTTCCCCTTTCCAATCTTTATTGGTTTGGTTTCCTTTTTGATCCAGTTGTAATACTCTTGTATCAACAAGACTAAGAGCCCAAAGAAGGGGAGTCCTAACTTCCCCAGTAGCATGAGTTGACTCCACTGGGATTCCCCAATATTTCTAAGAACACTTGCAGCTCCACAAAAACTACAGAAATTAACAAGGACCAGCTCGCCATACCAGAAAGGCTTGTGTAAGGGAAATAAAGGTATTCTAGAATCCCAGACGCATCAGCTAATTACCCTAAAGAGTGCAACAGTAAGGAAACTCAAAGTCTCTGGGGAGGGGTGGGGCTCTTACAAGATGATGCGTCCATTGAAAGGGGCACCCAGCATGCTTTGTGGCTTCAGAGATTGTTACTGGAGATAACCAAGTAAATACATCAGGGTTTTTTAGATGTATTTCTATGTGTGGGGGGGTTTGTCTGCATGTAAGTCTGCGTACTGTGTGTGCAGTGTCTGTGGAGGCCAGAAGAGGGCATCGGATCCCCTTGGACCTGAAGTTACAGACTGTTGTGAGCCGCCATGTAGGTACTGGGACTTGAACTGGGGTTCTTTAGAAGAGCAGTCAGTGCTCTTAACCATTAAGCCATCTCTCCAGCCCCAAGTGTGTATGTCTTAGGTCCTTGTTCAATGAAGTAGAACTAACTCAGACCTCACACATCTATGAAACAAACAGAGCAGTGTCCACCTCTAAGATCACGTTGGCATGGAACAACAGAATATGATTTTCTTGGAAAATGGGGTCCTTGAAGGGTGTGGATTGGTTAAGAGGAGGTCAACGTGGATAAGCGTGGGTCCTGACTCGGTAAATAACAGCATGATGATGTGACAGACACATAGGAAGGGAGATGGTGTGGAGAGAGACAGGGGCTGGTGCAGCTGCAATCCAAGGAATGGTGGGGAATGGACAGGGGTGGGAAGGCCATAAGGATTCCTCCCTAGATCCTTCAGAAGGACCTTGACTTTGGACTTCTGGCTTCCACAGAACTAAGAGAACAAAATTCTGTCATTTTAAACCACCAAATTGGTGTTAATTTCTTACAGCAGCACAGAAAAATATATACAGCCTACAAACAAAAACCCAAAGCAAATACAAGCCAGACACAGAACAAGATCTTCAAGAAAGGAAGCAGGTTAAGGGCACATGCTGTTTGTTAGCTCAGCCCCAAGCTACGCGTCAGGGATCAGGATGCTCACAGAGAGTGCTGGAATAGGAATACTGGATGTTTTCTCACTTGTCAGACTAGGGGTTTCTCAGTGTCAACATTATTCAGCAAGGTCCTTAGTGTGCAGAGGCCCAGGCCTCCGTTCCAGATGTAGCCCAGACTCCGATGACATGTACCTCACAGAAACACCTGGTTGGTGGCGGTGGTCCTCTGTTTCTCCACCTGGCAGTCCCAACTCACACAAACCCATCATGCCTAAGTTCACGTCAACTACGACCACGGCCAGGAATGGCCTGCCCCTTCACCTGGACCTTCCTTTGCCTGGCTTCTCCCTCATTCAGCAGTCCAGATAGTACCACCTCATAAAAATCTCCCTGACCACTCACTTGTGCATTCTTTTACCATTTACTGTGAACCTGTCTCACGGCATTAGAGATATGCCCATGAACAAGACAGCCAAGGTCCACAGAGCTTATGCTTTTAAAATGCTTCAAAGATTTACTTTATTTTTAATTGTGTGTGTGTGCATGTGTGTGCACGTGTGTGTGCGCATGTGTGTGTGCGTGTGTGTGTGTGTGTGTGTGTGTGTGTGTGTGTGTGTGTGTGTAAGAGAATGTGCACATGAATGCAGTTCCCCAAGCAGACCAGAAGAGGGCATCAGATCCCTTGGAGATGGAATTTTAGGCAGTTGTGACCGCCCAATATGGGTACTAGGAACCAAACTCTGGTCCTTTATAAGAGCAACAACCACTCTCAACCTCTGTAGCATCTGTCCAAGCTCCATGTTTACAATCTTGGTAGTAAAGGCATAACAGGCACCTGGCATACTAGCTAGAAGCTCGATACTGGGTTCAGGCTGGCTTGAACACTGGGACAAGCCACTGAACATCTTCAGTTTCAAGATTTTAACAAGTTAAAACACATATAAGGGCATGAAGAAAACCATTACCAAATAAACAGGGTAATTGCAGAGCCTAACAAATTTCAAGGAAGGTAACACAGCGGAGCATCTGGGCAGGGGAAGAGTCTTTTGGACAGTCCTTAAAGAAGTTACATCATTAGGCTTATCCGTTCTGAGATCAGCTGCTATACTTTGGTTCCCAGGTGACACCATCTCAAGTGTCACAGAGACACTCAACAACCCTGCTGCAAACAGCCACTCCTTGGCAAGAATCTGGACGCTCCCATAATAAAGATTTACGCTCCCATAATAAATAACCCTTTGGCTCCTCTGGGCCCTGGGTCTGGCACAAGGGAGCCACTCCCAGAGAAGGAGGATGAGTAAAATGTTCCCAGTGCTATGACCCACCAAGATCAAACCCAATCAAACTGACACAATCCTTTTAGAATCTACTGAAATTCCTAAGGTTGGGAAGAGTCCCAACGGCCCCGAGGGCAGCTTGGCAGGGATCCTCAGTCACAGCTGCAAATGCTGAATCTTCAAGAGGTGGAAGCCTGCCAACATTTGCACCCAGAGGTGCTGGAGGGTCAGAAGGCACCTGTTTTGAAACTAAAGGCACATGAGACACTAATGTAATGGATGAATAAAGGAAGAAATCTGGATATTCCTGGGTCTGAATGCATGAAGTCATGTTCCTTTCTTAAAGGTAACTTGCAGCAGGAATCTCTAAAGGGTCTTATTAATAAAATCAAACCTGAGCCAGGTATTGGGGTGAATGCTAGAAGATCAGAGAAGCAGAACAAGCCACAGCTTCCTCACCTCGCCAGTTCCTCAGCTGATCCTGTTTCCTCAGACTGGAAGACTCTGAGTCCTTATCCAGAATGAATCTCACCTGAACTGTTGCTCCAAAGCCTGAAAGCTTAACCAGCCAAATGCTTTTAGTTCCTGGTCTTTGCGCCTTATATACCTTTCACTTTCTGGGATTAAAGGTGTGTGTCACCATGCCTGGCTGTTTTCAATGTGGCCTTGAACTCACCGAGATCCAGAGGAATTTCTGCCTCTGGGATGCTAGGATTAAAGGCGTGTGTTACCACTGCCTATCCTCTTGTTTAATTTTGTGGCTGTTCTGTCTCTGACCCCAGATAAATTTCTTAGCGTGCACAGTATTTCAGGGAACACAATACCCACACAGTGACTATGTGACAGGCAGTCTCAATTGCCTGGCCACAGGCATGATTTCTCTGTGGACAGACATTTTAAAACCTCAATCAAGCTTTAGGCAGTGCTGGCATGCAGGAGGCAGAGGCAGGCAGATCTCTGTGAGTTCCAGGCCAACGTGGTCTACTAAGCGAGTTCTAGGACAGCCAGAGCTGTTACATAGAGAAACCCTATCAGCAAAGGAAAAACAAAACAAAACTTAAAACCTCAATCAAAACACAAAACAAGTAAGCACTGTAACATGAAAGTCAGATTGATGGTAATGGAACTTACCAGCTACATACTTAGCCAACTTGTAAAATCTTAGTATGGATTCAAAGATGATGAAATCAGCTCTAAAGCTCTAAGACTCATGTCCATAGTCTCACATTTATTCACCAGGCAACATGGGATGCACCTCTCTCTCTCTCTCTCTCTGTCTCTCTCTCTCTGTCTCTCTCTCTCTCTCTCTCTCTCTCTCTCTCTCACTCTAAGCGTAGGCTTAAGAACTTTATACAAACTCAGCTCCCTCCTGCCCATCTCCTAATTTCCAGTCCTCTGGTTCCATGAATCTGCAAGAACAGCCTGGTATATAGAGTCTTCCTCAGGCTCCTTCCTCAGGTTCCTGCTTTACATGCACTCATACCTTCAGCACTGATGCTTGGAGCCAGCCCCATCCAGAAAATCCACATCCATCCACTGTGAGCCGCAGGACAGGGTGCCCCTCTAACTTCTCAGCTGCAGATTTGACTTTATTCAGTAGCCGGTAACTAGAGAGGAAATGCTGGGGGCAGCTGGCTAAGTGGTCATTAGCGGGGGTTTTAGGGAAACGTGAGGCTGCTGTGGATCAAATATAGGAGCTTTCACATGCCAGAAAAGTTCTCCAGAAGGAAACTTAAACCGAGACCCATAGGCTCAGTGACTAGGATCAGACCTCAGACCCAGTCTTTTGGAGTTTAAGACCCAACTCACCCAAGCAGCAGGGCCCTCAGCAGCCAGTGGGCAGGGCGGGGCTGCCAGAGCAGTCAGTCATGAAGAAAAGTGGAGCATGAATTCACCAGACTAGGGTTGAGCATGACAAAGGCAGGCAGTTGTATCATGTGAGGACATGGATGACACTCAAGCCATCATGCTTAAGAGTGTAAGCCAGACACAAAGAGAAATCCCGAGAGATTCCACTTCTATGCGGTCCCCAGGACAGTGAAATCCAGAAACAGAAGGTAGAAGGGCAGGGCTGGGGGAGAGGAAAAGGGAAGTTAATATGGAAGAGACACTTTCAGATGTGAGGAGATGCCCAGTGTCCTGGGACTGTGCCTACCACAATGCAAATGTGCTGAGCATCACTACGCTGTGCCTTGAAATACGTGGTTCCAACAAAGAACTTTCTGTTGAGTACCTTGATTGCAATTAAAAATAAAATGTTTTTTTTAAACGATCCAAACTCAAGTCTCCTAACTCCCAACCTGAACACCTGGCCGCACTGCCCCTCCCCGAAGCCAGTGGTGAGAAACAGCAGGACCTTCTGAGGCACACTACACAAGGGAGCCCAAGCCAGGGCTTCCGCTTCTGAGGAATGTAGGGAATTTTAATGAATCTCAGCAAGCTTGATCAGTACTCAGATCAATAAAATGGAGGCCAACAAAGGCAGGCCAGGGGGTAAATGATCCACACCAGAAGATGCCTGGCGTTGGGCACACAGCAGGTCACATGGTCTCTCAGACTGAGGACACCTAAGAATCAGTCAGGAGACCAGTGAACTTGCTAATTCTGGTCTGGCTGCTCCAGAGGGGCCTTAAGTTGTGCATGTGTAAAAAGTGTCCAGGGCCAGCAGGACCAGGACTTATCCCAGGAGCATGAACTGGCTTTGTGGAGCCCATTCCCTGTGGCCTGTGGTGGGGACACCTTGCTCAGCCTTGATACAATGGGGAGGGGCTAGGCTCTCCTTCAACTTGGTATGCCAGACTTTGTTGACTATCATGGGAGGCCTTACCCACTCTGAGGAGTGGATGGGGGTAGAGTGGGAGGGAGGTGAGGAGGCAGGAGAAGGGGAGGGAGGGGGAACTGGGGTTGGTATGAAAAATGAAAAAATGTTAATAAATAAATATTTTTTTTAAAAAGTGCCCAGGGCACAACATGAGTGCAAGGGACCACACTATGACACTCAGTTATCCCGAAAGGACTCATGGAAAATTATTTCCCCACAGAGCCAGGGCTGGGGGTTCATGGAATGTCAGCATTCAGGAGCCTGAGGCAGGGTTGCCATGAATTTGTAAGCTCTGTAAGTGTGGGTTACACAAAGGTATTCCAGGCCAGGTGGGGTTACCACATTGTTTTATACATATGGGTGTGTGTGTGTGTGTGTATATACATACATATATGACAGCCAGGGCTACACAGAAAAACCCTGTCTGGAAACACCAAGGAGGTGTGGGTGGAAATCCCAAGGGTCAATGAGATGGCTCAGTGCTGTCAAACAAATGAGTACATACACACACACACACACACACACACACACACACACACACACACAAAAATAAATAAATAAATGTTTAAAAAAATAGTATACTAAATTTCTCTATAAAATAAGTGGTGATTATTAATAATACTCTCTGTGTGTATGTACTAATTATCCTTATAATTTCACTGTGATCATTAATAAGTGCCCACAACAGGGCAGAGTGGTTTATCTATTATGAAATGTAGTAAATGACTCCCTCAAGGGTTGACTCACACACCACATCCCACAGCATTCTTTGTTACAACTCCAGTTTAAACACACGCGAGCGTGTTGATACACACACACACACACACACACACACACACACACACACACACACACGTCCCTCGTCTTAAAGGACCAGACAAATCAAACAGCAATGTCATGATATTAAAGGTGAAGAATACAGTGTGTGGCTGTGACTGAGGGACAAGACCTTTCACACTGCTTCAGCGGCTAAACTGATAGACGTTATTTCTGTGGAAAAGCTCCCAACCACAAAATGGATTTATCTGAACTCATCCCGTTGTAAGCTGAGAAACATCTGAACTTGCAATGGTTAATGACATTTGAAGCGACCATGGGTTTATTGGACTGTATGTCGAATGGATTTTTAATTTTTTACAGTGGGTTTACTGGGAGGTAGCCCCATCATGGATTAGAAAACCATCTTTTAATTCCCCTTCTCAGGACCTATGCTAAGGAAATGGCCCAAAAGTTAGAATTTTACATGGAAATACACACATGGGCAGCAGTGCTTCTTAGCAAGACAGTAAGCATGAGGTATACGCCCTGTGCATTTCATGCCATGCCATGTCATTACAGCTCAGTGAGACCCGCATTCCCCCAACTCCCTCTCTAGGAAGATAGGAGCTTAAGGTGACCCCAGGAGAATCTGCCTTGGCTTTGAAGGTGGCAGAAACGAAACAGGTAGGGACGGAGTTCAGAAAGCGGGACAGCATCGGAATCTGAGGCTCCCACAGCCCAGCAGTGTTCAGACAGAAGGGCAAAGCAGAGTCTTCTACATGTCATCCCTGGATGTCCAGGTGGGAAGATGTACTCACTGTCCTTAACCTATTTTCCTCCTAACAGCCAGCCCAGGCACAGGTAGCAACAGTGGCGGTCCACAGACTTCTTCAGTGCCCTCCACAGCCCAATCTACAGAAACAGACCCTCCTTCGGGTCCCTCACCAAGGTCTAATGGATGTTTAATTGAGAATTTAGTACAGCCTGGTGCAGCCTCCGAGGTATAGGAAAGGCGGTAAAACAGATGTTTATAAGCCACCAAAGGGTATTTGTGTTGCAATCATTTCTTCCTTAAATGGAAGAAAATATCAAGCAATAATTTAAATTTGTGTAGTAAATAACAAAAAACAGTCAAAGAAAAATCTTAACATTGCAATATACCTGAAAAATTCAATAACAGCATAAGCTACATTAAAAGTATTTGCTTTGGCTGTTTCCATTTTTTCTATTCTTTGATTTTTGTATATGCATTTTTGACAAATTAAAACTCCCTAAGAGTTATCAGGAAATTCTAAGAATTAAATTCTATATTTGTGTTGTAAAGGTCTCTACTCCTTCAGCCTCACCTTAGATTTGTAAGATATCGCCAAATCATTTCCCCTAATCTAAGGAGAACCCTGTGGTTTTCGTATATTCAACCAAACAAACTTAAGACAGCCCCTGGTTATTTTCCAGGAGCAAAGCCAAATGTCTCAGCATAACCTGGTCAGCCGCTGGTCCTGCCGGCTCTGCTCATCACTCTGCTCATCATAGGGATGACGGTAATGAGGACACAGAGACAGAAACAACCTCTGTGACCCTGAGTGACCAAGTCCTATCATTGCTTAGAACTCTATCTAGCATGTTCCCTTAACCCAAAATACTCTCCTCCCCCCGCCCCCCCCCCACCCACCCGAGCAGGAATAACTCACCACTGAAGACCTCACTCTCACTTGCCTACCTCACTCTCTATAGCCCAGAATGTCATTTCCCCAGTTACCCCAAAGACCCTATTGTACTGGCACACTTTCCACAGTTCTTACCAAGACATTCTGAGTGCATCTCTCTTTGGTTGGAGGTTTAAGACTTAGATTACTTACTGAACAAAGAGAAAGGATTCTGGGTGCTGGGCCTCGCCCTGGAGCTTCTCATGCAGAGGGTCTGCGATGGGGCCGTGATCCCTCACAGGGGCTGCGACGGGGCCCAGGATGCATACTTGCAGCAGGCTGTCCAGATGCTGATGCGGACATGCTGCAAGACTCCCTGAACTGAGACTCTTAGAGGAGAGGCCTTCATCCCTCATGCCAGGACCAGTGCACACCCCAAGCTCAGGGTTGTCAGGGATAATTGAGTCATTTTTAAGCTGTTTTTATTGCACTTACTAAAATGAACACACAGCTCACAATGATGGGACAGCTTACCTCTACCTGTTAAATGGACCACAGTTGAATAAACACACTCTTTTTCCTTGGCCAGACCCCTGTGAAATCAGGGACCCCCCAATAAATACAGAATAAAAACGTCATGGACCTGATATCCCCTTTTTCACATGAGGTCTTTATGAAAGCTCTTCACATTACATAGAACCATCAAACATTCTCTTTTGCTCCAGGCTAAGCCAAATAAAGGCAGAAAAGAAGAAACCAGAAAGGATGCGGCTAGTATTTCATCCCCAACTTCTGTCTGGTAAAAGCCAGAATCCCTCCCCTGCTGTGGATACCGCTCTGTATAAATAAGATGCTGATTGGCCAGTAGTCAGGCAGGAAGAATGCGTGGGACAAGCAGAGAAGAGAATTCTGGGAACAGGAAGGCTGAGTCAGGAGACACTGCCACCATGAGTACCAACATGTAAGATACTGGTAAGCCATGAGCCACATGGCAAAGTATAGATTAATAATAGAAATAGGCTGATTTAAGATATAAGAACAGTTAGCAAGAAGCCTGCCACAGCCATACAGTTTGTAAGCAATCTAAGTCTCTGTGTGTTTACTTGGTTGGGTCTGAGCAGCTGCAGGGCTGGAGGGTGAGAGATTTGTCCTGACTGTGGGCCAGGCAGGACCAGGAAATCACTATAGCAACACTTGCCTAAATCCACTTTTTTTGTTGTTGCTTTTTTGTTTTTTGAGACAGGGTTTCTCTGTGTAGCTTTGAGCCTTTCCTGGATCTCGCTCTGTAGACCAGGCTAGCCTCGAACTCACAAAGATCCGCCTGGCTCTGTCTCCCGAGTGCTGGGATTAAAGGTGTGCGCCGCCACCACCCGGCTAATCCACTTTTATATTCTCTATTCTGTCCCTCTCTTCTCCTTCCACAAGCAAAGAGCGTCAGTGTGTAAATGACCTTCCCATAACAGTGAGCTCTGCCTTCCCAGACACCCCTCCAACCAGCTTGTGAGAAAGCTTGAAGGACAGAGGCAAAAAAGAAGCCTGTCTAGGTGGGAGGGCGTCCCAACATGAACGGCTTGAGAGAGGAAGGAGAAGTCGTCTCTGCTGAACAGTAGGAAGAGAGTCTATGAAATAGGGAACATACCCACATCCCTGCAACATATTTCTTCCTGACAGCCAAAATCCAAGGCATGACCGGTGACATGGCTGACCGGTGACGTGGCTGGGAAGAAATTTGGATTTAAGCCTTAAATGATGTATCACAGGATCAGATTTTAATTTGTCTCAGTTCCTCCTGTCACTGCGGAGTGACAGTGATCTGACCAGCTTCCTCTGCCTCACTGATAAAGAACAAACGCCAGCTGAGGCTTCCTGGAAGCACACATCACGAGCTAACATCTATGTGGGTACGGCTTCATCCAGCATTGAATTAAGACCCTTCTCCTTCCCTTCTGATTCTCTTCTGCCCATGTTCTCGAAGAGCATAAGGTCGGTAAATTAGCAATGGAAGTTGTACCTGCTGGAGAATTTGCCCAGACAGCCCACCAGTCTTTCAGATCTGACCTTGGCCTCTAGAAAACAAGAAAACCTTTATCAGGAAGAATGCCATCCTTGTAGTTATTGGTCTCATTAGAGGCTTTACATAAGAACTAAATTTACTTTGCTCTTTCAAACCAAAACCTTCTGAAATGTGCTGTAGTCCCAAATTAACACCCAAGCCATGGGAGGGTGCAAACAGTGTACGGAGAAAGAAGACAAATGTGTCTCTTCCACCGCTGGCAAACACAACCTCTGAAAATAGACTGAGCTGGTTGATTGCTACATCAGCTGCAATTGTGTTTTACAGTCTATTCTTGCCAAGGGGAGACATGGTAAACATACCAAACTCCAAAAAACCCAGCCTTTTCTTTCAGAACAGTTTCTCAGAACACAAGAACAGGCAGCGAACAATTAATTAATTAATTAATAAGGAGCAAGCTGATCCCCTGACAGCTGAGAAGAGAGACTTCAATTACGCTTTACGACGAAGGTGATAATTGACTTATATTCCGAATTGACAGATGTGATGACTGATGAACGTGGCAGGGGGTGTTCTATCCCTCAGATGTGAAATCACCAGGGAACTGGAGCATCATGTTTCTAACTGTCCAAACCTTTTCACATTTTCTCCTAAAATTGTTTAACATTAATGAAGTTCTATAAAATTTTTTATAGAACTTCCATATTCAGCCAGGATAAGTAAGAGTCAGATACACAATCCTAGGGCAGACAGCTAAGACTGGACACAGTATAGGACAAAATTCCTTTCAGACACCGAACAACCTGTAGCTCAGGACAGTGGTCCCTGGCAGACCGGAAACAAAGGGGATAAGGGCTGCAACTGAGCCAGTATCCTATTGCCAGGACTCGGGACATCCAGGCAGGACCCTGTAGTGGTCCAGTCACATGGCTGGAGCTAAAGTCAATGGCTCACCACCCTGCATTTGACAGCAGCTGAAGAGAGCTCCAGACGTGGCTGCCTATTGGATGCCAAATGGAAACTCTTGGAACTCGATGTTCTATTGATGGATCTGATTTCCTTGCTTCCTAGTTAGTGTTCACCTAACTACAGTAGTAGTTCACCCAGCCAGAGCCCGTGACATCTCCCCCATAGCCTCTCCTAACAGCACCAGCACCATGCAGACAGACACGCTCTCGGTGACAATGGCCAGGACTCTGCAGACAAGACACTGAGCAGGCACTGCTGAGACTTCCGGGTTAACAGATGGCCCTTCCTGATTCTCTGCCATGTTCCAGGGAAGAGAATTTCCTTCACAAGTGGCTTCTATCCTGGCACACAGAAAGCATACCGTAAAGAACCACTGATTACTTACATATTTTCCTCAATTTATTACACCCTGCTGCACCAATCATAAGTCCAAAATACCCTGGGCCAGCGAGATGGCTCTGCAGGTAAAGGTGATTGTTGCCCAAGCTGATGACCCGAGTTCCAGTCCCTGGGACCCACAAGGTGGAAGCAGAGAACTGACTCCCACAAATTGTCCTCTGACCACTGCAGGTGCTCAGCTATAGACTCACACATGCGCCCACAAAATAAATAAAAATTTTAAAATGTAATGAGTCAAAAACATATTAAGTAGAAAATGCACTTGATTTCCCCCATCTACACAATAGTGTCGCTTAGCAACGCCAACATGCTGCAGAGTACCAGCTGTTTCCTCTCGTGACTGCGGGCCTAACTGGGAACTGCAGCTCACTGCCACTGCTCAGCATCGAGAGAGAAATTCAGATGGTGTATTGTCAGCTCAGGAAAAGAAGCAGAATCAAAGTCCCCAGTAGGAGTCCTACTGGATTTCTATCATTTGCTGACTGTCACTAAACAAAAATAAATAAATAAACTAATTAAATAAATATTGCTAACACAGAACCATCAAAGACCATGAGCACCTGTAATTGGTAAACGAACAAAGTGTCCCGGCTAAAAGAAAGAATCTTGTTTTCTGAATTCATTAACTCTTCGCATGCAGATGGACCTGAGCAGACTAAGTAGATACACTTTAGTAACGATGTCCTTCATGGAGAATAACCCCTGAAGATCCCAAGAACATGGAGTAGGTGGTCAAGCCTCTCCCTCCACAATAGCAATGTCTATCACCAGTTGAGAGACTCCGATCCAGATTGCTCACTTCTTTTATAAAAAGGACAAAAAGACAGTCAACTAGGAAAATTAATTTTGAACCAATCTGACAACTCACCTGATGCCCTGTCCAAAGAAAAGTGCTGTGGTTGGGGAGTGCTGTCTGCCATGATTTGGAGAAGAGTAAAATAACAGTCAGGCTTGAGGTAGCCTGTCAGGCTAGTTTTATAAGGTAAAGAGGTTTCAGGTTGGCTCAGTGGTCAAACACTTGCCTACCATGGATCAGGTCCTGAGTTTAATGCAGGTACACACCAACAAAAGGAAAATCAGAAAAAAAAAAAAATTAAAAGGCTTATTGAGCTCACAGTTCTATTGTTTTAGAGACCAAGATATGGGAGCCCCATTGGTTTGGTCCCTGATAATCAAAGAAGAACCCTGACATGAGGAAGTAACCACAATTCAATCCAGGAATTACAACGCATAAAATATAAAATAATTGACAGGTATGCCCCAATCAACCTAAAGACCACCTCTGACTTATAGGTCACACATTGCCTTTCCAAACCACCACCATGGAACCAAGCTCTCGCTGCATGAACCACTGTGGAACAAACAACATCCACCCAAGTCATCTTCTGTCTCCATTAACTTCTAAGAAACAGAGGGTCAGAAAAAAGGTGTGGGCATCATGACTTTCCCTCAATGATATCCAACATCATCGTCTGTTGACCTCAGAAGAAGAGTATACAAACTTTCAAAGCATTCAATTATTTAAGATACTTCTGACTGGTAATCGCCCATGAAAAGATCCCCAAAAGAAACTGCAGTTCACAAGTCATTAATATGCATAAGCTCCCTATTTTATCTGTGTGCACACTACACCATCAAAGGGAACTCAGAAAGAGAGCTGACTTTACCCACATCCTCACAAAGCTGGCAACAGGGTGCTAACCCAGAAACCATAACGACCATGCAGGAAAGCAGAAGCAGTTTCCTCTAAGACATGTAATCTGTGTGTAAGGAGAGAGTGGGGTGCCTCTCTCCCTGAAGGACAACAGCTAAACCAGAACCGATCAGACCTGGAGTAGGAGAAAACCTTCCTCACTCGGACTGACAACGGGGAGGTGACCACATGCAACATACTCCTGTAGCTACCAGACTTCTCTGTACCTCAGTTTCCCTCACTGGATAAAATGAGATAAAGCAGTCTTCATACCTCCTAATTGTCATTAAGAGGAAGAGATGAGACAGTAACAGGAACCATACACAGTAAGTATTCCACAACCATCATTACTTACATGTTCAATGTAGCATCCTCCAGCCTGTGCCGTATTTGTCGGTAGCTTAGCAACAGACAGTGTTGAGTCAGAAGCTTAACAAAAGTCTCATGCAAAGGCTAAGTATTCACGGTCCAGTATTGTTTTTCCTTTCCCTGAAATTTGCTCAAATCCTATGTGCAGTAGTAGGTCCAAACTATTCCAAGTCCTGTGGAAAAAAAGGATAACGGAGGAGCACATCACTGGTCTCTCCCATCCCCATTCCACATGTCTGCATACAGCCCCAGTCTTGAAACCAAATCAAACCAATCCTTGCTTTCAAAGTAAACAACTGGGCCTGTGAGAGGGCTCAGTGAGCTGAGGTACTTGCCCAGAGACTGATGACCTAAGTTCAAGCCCCAGATCCTACAACGTAGCAGGAAAGAACCAGCTCCTAGAGTTGTCCTCTGACCTTCACACACACAGTGGCATGCATGGATCTGCACATGCTCACAACAACACACACACACACATTCAAATCAATCAATCAATCAATCAATAATCTAACTAATCAACTAAATTTAAAAGTAAGTAATAGGCCGGGCATGGCAGTGCACACCTTTAATCTCAGCACTCAAGAGGCAGAGGCAGGTGCATCTCTGTGAGTTCAAAGGATAGCCTGGTCTACACAGCTAGTTCCAAGATAGCCAGGGCTACAGAGAAACCCTGTTGGAGGAGGGGGCAATGAGTAACAGATGCTATCAGAGCTGCCCTGGTCCCAGATAAACAATTCTAAGCAGAGGAACTTAAGAGAAGCCTTATGTTTTCAATAAGCTACAAGAGACAGATGAAACTGCCAACTGTCCACTGCAGCTAGAACTAAGGAAAGAGACAGGGATGCTCTTATGATCAGTGTTCTGATTCCAGAAACCTCATCAAGCACCATAAGGCCATCAAGATTCTGTTAAAGATCAGTAAGACAATCACTGTACTATCAAAGCAGAAACACTGCAACATGATGATCACAGTACCACTGACTGCCAAATCAGCACCGTACACATGACACCATGTTTTGTAAACTAAGGATAAGGACAGAAAATCAGATGTGATTTCTTTATTTGACTTCTCTTTTCTATATGGAAGGAGCTGCTCAATTTTTTTCAGGGTTAAAAAAAAAAAACAAACAGCATCTCATGTGCATGGAACATCACAAGTGAAGGGACACTTGGCAAATAAGACACAAAAGACTGACTGAGGTATTAAGTAACCTCTGCATCACAAGCATTTATGACACTTGTTTAAAATGCAAGATCCATTTGTAGAGCACTCTAGCCTATACTTCCCAGTCACTGAAGAATAGAAACATGTTCCTGCAGCTAATCTCTAGCTAACAGAACACACATAGAAAAATAATGTATATGGTGAACTTGAAACCACAGATTAGAGATGGCAGAGCCACAATGTGGAAAGAGCCTGGGTTCTAAAATTACCATTTAGGAGACAAATAGAAATGGAAAAGAAATAACCTTCTGTTCAGTTAAGCCAATATATTTTGGACTCTGATTTAGGAGTCAGTCTTTCCTAATAAATGCACAGGGTGCTACTTTGGACATGCCAAGGAAGAACACGGATTTTCCTTTAAAAAATTATTCTGAAAGATATAATTAAAGAAAAGTAAAATACAAATAATTGTGACTGGGGAGGTTGGGGGTTAGCTCAATCCTGAATCCAGAAAGAGTAAGTGTGGATTTACAAACAAGGGACAGGGTACAGGGAATTACTAAAAGGAAACTTCAAGAGTCAGAGGACTGTGGTGGTTTGAAAGAAAATGGTCCCCAAATGGAGTGGCACTATTAGGAGGTGTGGTCTTATTGCAGGGAGTGTGTCACCGGGAGGGTGGGCTTTGAGGTCTATTTTGCTCAAACTTCCATCAGTGTGACTGTCAGTTGATTTCCTGTTGCCTGCAAGATGTAGTACTCTCAGCTCTAGCACCACATCTGCCCACACGCCACATGCTCATCTTCATGGTGATAATGGACTGAACCTCTGAAACTGTAAGCAAGCCACCCCAACTAAATGTGTTTCTTTATAAGAGTTACTGTGGTCATGGCGTCTCTCCACAGCAATGAACACCCTAAGTAAGACAAGGACTCTTGCTCAAGTGGCCTTATTTTTATTAGGGATGGCTAAAAAACCGCTTGTACTTAAAGGTCAAAGATGAGAGATGAGCAACTTGATCAGCTATCAAGGAGGGCAGAGTGGGCAACACTGCAGGATTCTAGCAAAGAATTCTTAGCAAAAAGATTGGGACAGGAAAGGCAACGAGAGGCCTGGGTCAAAGTCAAAGCCTACTGGCAAAGAGGCAAATAGAGCCTGATTCCAGTGTGGTCAAGGACAGAGTCTTTGTGAAGATGGACCCTGAGATTCTTCAAACATCTCAGACATACCTGATCCTCGGGATTAAAAATTAGAGTTAAGCCAGGCAGTAGTGGCACACACCTTTAAACCCAGCACTCGGGATGCAGAGCCAGGCAGATCTCTGTGAGTTGGAGGCCAGCCTGGTCTACAGAGCGAGATCCAGGACAGGCACCAACACTACACAGAGAAACCCTGTCTCGATCAAAAAAAAAAAAAAAAAAAAAAGTCACAGTTAATCGCTTTGGAACAGTGACAACAGAAGTCACAATTGCCTAAAAAGTAGAAGACATGGATGCTTTCATCCCACAGCTCTAACCGAAGAGGAAAGGAAGAAAAGCTGGTTGGGTTACCACGGGGGCTGTGAAGGGCATGGCCAGGCCTGGATAGGCCCTAACTACTTTGGTCATTAGGAATAAATAATCAGGCTGTCTCGTGACAAGCAGGAGACGATGAACAGGATTTCAGGGCCTGCTCCACAGACACTATGAAACCAGAAGGAATGGGGAGAACTAATCTCAGAGCAGTTACCTTGGAGAGTCAAAGATACGCCAGGGCACACAAAGCTCTTTAGAATGGCCTGCTGCCTCTACAGGCCAGTACATACGTCCTCATCACTGTGATTTAGGGTTGCATTTTTCAAATACTATTTTAAAATTCAGTAGTAGGGGATGCAACATGAGCTAAAGCGTGCACGTGGAAGTCAGAGGACAGTGCTGTGGAATCGATTCTCTCCTTCCCCTTCACATGAGTTCTGGGGGCTCAACTGGTCAGCAGGCTAGCATGGGAAGCACCGTTACCCAACGTGCCATCTTGCCAACCCAAAGGACCAGTTTAAATACCACAATTAAAAATCACATTCAAGGGGCCTGGAATGATGGCTCGGTGGTTAAGGGCACTGACTGTTCTCCCAGACGACCTGGGTTCAATTCCCAACACCCACGTTGCGGCTTACAACTGCCTGTAACTACAATACCAAGGGACCCAAAACCCTTAAAAAGGTGGAACACCAGTGCACAATAAATAAATAATTTTAAAAAAGAAGAAATCACATTCAGGCTGAAGAAAGGACTAAGCGGGAAAAGGTGCTTCTGTTAAACCTGATGACCAATCCCACATCCTGGAAAAAGAAAACTGACTCCTGAAAGTTGATCTGTGAATTCTGTATGTTGCCCACAGTATGCACTGGTATATATGTACATACACACAAACACACACATGTACACACATATATATACCATAATAAACACATGAAACAAAAAAGAGAGAAGTCACTTGACCCACCATCACACACTACTGCAACAGGCACCCCCAGATAGCAGCAGGCTCCTGTGGTCCACCAGTCTTCAAACAATCGTATTTTATAGCTGTAGTTTCTAAAAGGAGCCTGGAACCATAGTGGCTTTCCAAATTTTCATTCCCCGGGAAGCTAAGAGTATCCCCATCCCTCTCTGACATCCCCTAAAAACTGGGATTTGAAATTCATTGTATGCAACATAAATCTGACTGGTTACATAATAGAAAACATCAGACAGCACTGGCTCCCATTCAAATCATTTAGAACAGATTTCATAAAAGCAGGACCTCACGGGATGCCGCCTCCCACAAGCCAGAAAGAAGCCAAGGCCAAACCACAGGCTCTCTAAGCTGTTCAGCCTTGGACCCTCCTCGGTCTCCAGTGAAAACAGCCAGAAGAATCGAAATTGATGAGATTTCGTTCCATGAAAAACTTGACGAAAATCCACTCTAACCTCTACTGCTCCCCACAAGCAGACCTGTGTTTCTATGAACAACACTAAAGATAAGCTGTCCCATGGAAGTTACAGGAGCAGCCAGCCCACACTTTGAGTGCACTCTGAAGTGGCAGTACTAAGGACGTTTCATTTGCGAGGGCGTTGTCATTGCGGACAATGTAGCGTTGCATGGGTCTACATCCACACAAGGAAACAGCAACCAGAGGACACAACTTCCTGCTTTAAAATACATCAGTACAGTGCCACGAAGATTTTCCACACATTCTTATTGCATTATAATCTCAAAGAAAGAATGGTGAATCTCAAGGAACATGATGGCTTAAAAATATAAAGTTCCTCATCGGACAAATCCCATACTTGTACCCTGGAGATTTAACAGGAAAAAAAATACAGTAAAAATGACTAATTACTATAATATTAATTTTCATACTTTATCTCTCACTGTCAGCCCAGGGAAAGTGATCCTGGGCTCTGTGTCATCATGGCAGCAAACAGTGACGGGGAGTCAACTCAACCCACACTACCACCAACTCAGCACCCTCTCTAAAAAGCAAGGAAAGGCTCAGACAGCCACTACCGCTGTCAGCAACTTCAAGATCAGCAAGGAGCAGGGCGTGTTTCTATGGGAAATGTCACCAACGGCAGGAAGGAAACCTCAAATGTCACAAGCTAATAAGAAAGGTCTGCTTCGATAAGTAAATCTCATCCTAGACCAACATATTAAAACTCCAAGCCCTCACTTCTGTTTTAGTGAGGGGTGGATAATTATTTGGGGTGTATTTGTTTTCTATCAAAAGGATCTGGAACCACTTTATTACTATGACACTATTTGGCATTAGCATCCTGTAGAGTGTTTAGTGAAGAGTATTCTACAGAATACTCTTTTTGTGTGTGCGCACACACGCTTTTCTGAGACCAGGTTTCTCTGTGTGGCTTTGGCTGTCCTGGATCTGGCTCTGTAGACCAGGCTGGCCTTGAACTCACAGAGATCCACCTGCCTCTGCTTCCACCACCACCACCTCCACCTCCACCTCCACCACCACCCAACTTCTAGAATGTTCTTTAATTTTTTACTACTATTACATTCCCCTTCATTTTGCTGAAGAGGGAGCAGGGCTCACTCCAAAAGGCTCCTTCATGTCAGTACAACTTTGTGGTAGATAATCTGGCAAATCTGTAAAGTTTTAGGCATCCCCTACCTATCCTTAATGTTGTCTGTAATCCCAACACAAGGGACACACACCTTTAGTGACTGCATAAAATTTCAGCATAGCAAAATGCTGCTCCTACCACAGTCCATCTGGTTAAAATCTCAGGCATCCTGGCATCACTCAAAGACCTTAAAAAAGTCTAGAATATCCCAATTGCTTGTAACATCCAAGGAGCGATTTAAGAGCACCATCCCTTATTCTGAGTTGAAATGTGTCTGCTGAATTCTCATAGCCGGTCTCTCCGATCCAGAGAAATGAGTGCACACAAGAAAAAAAGAACAGCAAATGGGCCTTCATCACTTCCATCTGGGCCTTGGGTTTATTGGATGTTGATTTCATGGTTTTATGTGGTTGTTTAACCCCACCATTCACTGAAATTCCTGTAGCTGAAAAAGAAATGAGCCCTCCGGCTGCTGTCCAGGGCAGTCAGCTAAGTGCTGGTTAAAGGGGCCTCCTGACCCAGACAGCCACTTGAGACACAGGCAGCCCAATCACTCTGTCCTGGGAGCAGATTAGCTGGTTACCGCTTCCAGGGAGAAAGAAGGCTGAGCCTCCACATGAAACCTTTCCTAATCATTTCACCACGGACTAGGTAAGCAAAAGCAGTAATTATGGGCATTACCGAGGGAAAACCAGGCAATGATTACATGTGAAGAAAAAGAAACAGAGAATCCAAAAGAAACCAGAAAGACATACAGGGCTGGGGGGGGGGGGGAGAGGACACGCCTTTAATCCCAGCACTCGAGAGGCAGAAAGGCAGGTGGATCTCTATGACTTCGAGACCAGCCTGGTCTACAGAGTGAGATCCAGGACTGGCACCAAAAACTACACAGAGAAAACCTGTCTTGGAAAGAGAGAGAGAGAGAGAGAGAGAGAGAGAGAGAGAGAGAGAGAGAGAGAGAGAGAGGTACAGAATTCCCTTCATTAAGTAATTTATGCATCTTCCTGAGTGGCATGATGAAATCTCATGCCTCTGACCCTGTCCTGCTGTGTCCCACACAGGACAGAAATCATCCCTCTGCTCTGTGTATCAGCACTGTATACGTACGCTAGTCGCCCAGTAGACAATTAGGTTCTTTAACAGCTGTCACAGTATCACATACTGCACTCTGCTGACCTTTATTTCATGTCATCGCGGTACCAAAGCACAACAGCAAAGATACTACAGACTCGTACGTTCCAAACAAGCTGTGCAATATTTCCTCTGAGGGAAAGGGTGAACGTTGTTGATTATGGCAAGAAGAAAGTTGACATGCTGAAGTTGCTCAGATCTGAAATTTACAAATTCACCTTTGGCAGAAAAGTCTGGGATTGTGGACAACCACTAAGCATGTGAAAATACATCCCCACAGGTGAGGACAGACTGTGTTGTAGAGTGTCCCCAACATGACAATGGGAAATAATCATCCACTAAAATGAGGAGAAAGAACAACTTTGGTCACAGTGGCAGGCCCTACAGCCGTGACTGAACCATGTAAGACAGCCCACTAAAACCTTAAGACAAAATGCCACTGGCATGATGGTCACCGTCATCATAAACAAAGGGCAAACACAAAGATCTAGAAGGAAATTAGAGAGAAACAGTATGTTATAAAAAAAATTAAAAAAAAAAAAAAAAAAAAAAAAGTGGGTTTAGCCGGGCATGGTAGCACATGCCTTTGATCCCAGCACTCGGAAGGCTGAGGCAAGGGGATCTCTGAGTTCAAGGCCATCCTGGTCTACAAAGAGTTCCAGGACAGCCAGGGCTGTTATACTGAAAAACCCTGTCTCAAAAAACATACAATATACATATACACATATATGTATATGTATAAATACATATAGTCCATGTGCGTGTGTGTCTATAAAACTGGCGTTAAAAATGTATTTAATTGTAAGAAAATCCTCTGGCTGGAGATTCTGAAGTGGGTTTGTGAGAGCCATGGCCATTTTGCTAAAATTGTATGTAAAGATTAAGGATATCAATGTTATCTTTACATTTAATGAGTGTTGTTTTGTGGATGGTGTGGCTGTGGACGTGTGTACAAGAGTGTCATACACGTGTGTACCTGTGCACGCATGTGCAAAGGCTAGAGTTTGACGTCAGGTGTCTCCCTCTATTAGCTTGCCACATCATTTTTTTTTTTTTTTTGAGACAAGGTCTCACTAAAACTCAGCTCATCAATTCAGCCAGACTTTCTGGTCAGCAAACCCCCAGGATCCTCCTGTCTCTGCCTCCCGGCGTGGTAGGCACATGCTTCCTTCCACACGTGGCTTTTCACACAGATACTGGGGATCCACACCCAGGTCTTCATGCCTGTACAACAAGCATTCTTCCATTCCCACTCCTACATTTATGGAATTATGATTATTAGGAATACTTTGAATCCAAAATCAAAGGCGGGGGGAGGGGGGGTGAAGAAAGTAGAGAAATGCTAAGAAATCTTCCTAATGTCACTGAACAAGAATTAGAAGCGGCAGAGGAGGAGAATGTGAGCTCACGGTTGCCTGAACAGTGAAAGCCGGTGGAAATCCCTAAGGTACCCACAGGAACACTGGTCAGCCAGCTGCCAACCTGAGCAAAGAGCAGATGTGCAGCCACCCAGAGTGGGCACCATCAGGGTGCTCAAGAGGAACAGGACCTACCACCTACACGCAAACACACCTACACAGCACATGGACATCGGTGTACATGAAGAGACTTACAGCAAGGAATTAGTTCATGATACCACATAGTCTGACATGTCTGAAGATCTGCACTGAGCAAGCTGCAGATCCAGAAGAGCAATGTTAATTCTAGTCCAAGGCCAAAGGCACTCAAGCTGGAGACTCTGGCCCTAATGAGAGGGTGTGAGCCACTGGTTTTGTTCAGGCCTCCAACTGATTGCATGAGCCTTCCGTACTATAGCGAACAATCTACTAACTCTCTCCCCTCTGTTAAATCCAGAAACATTCTTGGAGAATACCCAGAATGGTTGGTCAAACATCTGGGCATCCCACGGCCTGGCAGTGGACACATAAAATTATCTCTCACTGCACTCAGTGAGTCACAGGTCCCACTGAAAGCATGTGAGATACAGCAGTCAGACCTACAACATCCACACTGGCCTAAGAAAGGAACGGGCCCGTAGGGAGCTGTCCTGTAAACACACGCACTCCTGACACCACACAGAGCCACGGCTACAAATTCCCTGTCACTCACCTCCACATTCAGAGATGGAAGCTCTCAGAAGGCATGGAGGACCTCTATCAAACAGGCTGGCACGTCCTCAAATTCTACACAGGAGTAGTGGAGTCAGGGTCCAGGTCTACCAACCTGAGTACCCGGCCTCCACTTCTGAGGGGCCTCTCCATGACCACCCCCAGCATCCTACTTGAAATAGCAAACACAACCAAAGTACTGTTATAATAACTAGGCTAGCTCCAGGGACGAAATGGCACAGTGGGTACTATATTAGTTTGACTTCTATTGCTGTGATAAAACACTGACCAAAACCAATTTGAGGAGAAAAGAGTTTATTTGTGCCTTAGGATTTTTATTGCTGTGAAGAGACACCATGACCACAGCAATTCCAATAAAGGAAAACATTTAATTGGGGTGGCTTATAGTTCAGAGGTTTAGTCCACTATCATCATGGCGGTTCCTCTGGAGAAGGAGCCAGAGTTCTACATCTTGATCCGCAGGCAACAGAAAGTGAACTGTGTGTCACACTGGGCACAGCTGAGCACAGAAGACCACAAGGCCCACCCCCACAGTGACACACTTCCTCCAACAAGGCCACACCTACTCCGACAAAGCCACGCCTCCTAACAGTGCTGCTCCCTAAGGGGAGCATTTCCACCCACCACAGTTTGGCTTTTAGTCCACTATGAAGAGAACTGAGGCAGGGACTTGAGGCAGGGACTGAAGCAGAAACCGCAGGGGAACTCCGTTGACTGGCTTGTCTCCCTGACTTGCACAGCCGCTTTCTTATACAGCCCAGGCCGACCTGCTTAGGGGTAGCACTGCCCACAGTGACCTGGGTCCTTCCTCATCAATCCACAAGCAAGAAAATGCCCACAGACAAACCTGATGGAGGCAATTCCTTAACTGGCATCCTCTCTTCCCAGTTACGCTGAGGACTGTGTCAAGTTCATAAACATTAACTATGACAGACACAGGGAAGTATCACAAAGCCAGGCACATACAGATGCTCCAAACATCGTAGCTATTTTCACTTTGTCCTACTTTGTTTTTGAACTGGCTGCTAGTCACCTCTGCCAGGTCTCCACTAAGGAAAATACTGGATGTTCTCATTGCAAAACCTGCCTGCCAATTGCCACAACACCCTCCTCTTTCTTGAGTGAGACCAAGTTTGGAGCAAGGCAATTCACCATGTACATGCAAACATTTCACAGCCAGGCATAATAGAGTCAGGCAGACAGGCTAGTGCCTGGAAGGCTCAGAAGACAGAAAGTCAGGGTTGCTGGGAGTCATGGGATAGCTGGCTTGGTACCTTCTTCCCTGTGGTGTGAACTTTTCCTGGGAAGACAAATCTCTACTGACCCTAGACAAGGCACCAGGACAGACAGACAGACAGACAGACAAGTGATTCCACCAAATTCAGGTGGACAAATGAATTTAATTAGGTTCCTTACTGAGGCATGGGCAACTTAAGTGGGTACACCACTGAAGAAAATAGCTCTACCAATAACTATTAATGGCAAAGATCCTGAGGAGGAGGTACCCCAACAATTGTTAACTATCCTCTGAGAGGGGTGTGCCTTAGGAGCCCTCCCCCAGTAAACACTAACATCTATCCTTGGAAAAAAGGGGCCTCATGAGCCTCTCCCACCAACTGCTAACAGCCTGTATCCCTTCCCTAAGGGACGATTAATGGGCCCAGTCTTGTGTGGGTCTCCCACAGGTAACTACAGCTGCTGAGAGGTAGAGAGGGCGGCAGCATGGACCTCGAGGGGTGATGGGAGCAGCTGCCCATGAAGAGCGTGCAGATGGGAAACAGGATTGCCTTGCTTCCAAGAACACTGCTGCCCACTGGTGTCTGCTAGACCGAGTCAAGATTCAAGAGCCATCCTCCCTAGAACATAAATATCAAACACTTCTTTATCTTGACATAGCTGGGATCCCCACACATCCCTTGGTTTCAAAGCAACCACCCACCCCAAAGCTCCATCATAAACATAGTCCAAGGCACTTCCTGGGAATGTCCCACTGGCTTTCTGCAGAAAGCAGGTGCTCAGCCACAACCACTCCTACAGCCTTCTCCAGAGCCTGCCTCCCACCCATACCTAAGCTTCTCTTCGGCAGAATAAGCACAGAGGGCATTAGAAAGACCTAGTCAGGCCTCAAGGGACAGGCTTATGTCCCAGATACTCCAGAAGATAAGACAGGGTCACGGGATGAAAGCCTGCCTGGGCTACAAAGTAAGCTCTAAGCTAGCCTGGGTGACTTAATAAGACCATGTCAAAACTTAAAAATAAGTCAAAAGAAAACTGAGGGTGTAGCTCAGTGGTAGAGCTTGCCCAGCATATGCAAGGCCTTTGGTTCAATGCCCAGCAGTGTAAAAAAAATAAAACCAACGTTGTCCCAGGGAGGAGCCAGGGGGACCCTTCCCTCGTTAAGCATCCATCAGAACAGTCCCTGTAGAACTCAGAGAAGATAAACAGCGGTCAATTGAACTAAGAAGCGGAATCAGAGAGCCGGAGGAAAAACAGTTAACTCGGGATGGTCACAGCTCAGAATCCTCACTTTAGGCAGGCCCCAGGACCAGCATCGTTGCAGGAGTGATTTGTAGCTGTGCAGTGAGAATAAATCAGGCCCAGAGCAGCAGCATAGCCGTTCAACCAGGCCGCAGCCACCACAATGCTGGCCATCCCTCCAGCCTGCTCCCATCTGGGGTACCTAGCCACAGGCATGGTTGGCACAAAGAGAAGAGGCGTTGGTGACTTAGGTCACAGTGACACACTTCTGATTTAGAACACCATTTTATCATAAATTTTTAAGATCTGAATTTTAATGTATGTTTGTAAATACATCTGTGCAATATACGATGCACACAGAAGTTAGCCGAGTCTACATATAGCTGAATAATCCAATTCCTGTGACCTTGAGGATGCTATCATAAAGAATATCCCGAGCTAAGTTGGCCAGCACCTGGAATTCAGAGAAAGGAGAGCCACAGAGGCATGGGAGCAGGAAGAGATGTAGCTGAGGATAGACGCGGAGGGGCAGAGATGCTAGACAGCAACCTGGCCCAAAGGGAAAGACAAGCTATACAGCCGAGGCCATGTTCTGGGGAAAATTTAATACTGAAGTATGTCACTTGGGACAAAGAGACTTTGCCAGGGAAATGGAGAAGCATCTGCTGGGCTTGGAAGAGTCTCTTGCAAGAGGCTGGCAGATTCCTCTTGCTGCTTCTTTAAACTGCGAAGATCATGGTTGATTCCCGGTGACTGGCTTTCAGCTTCTAAAAACCTTGTCCTGTGGAAATGTCTGGTTTTGTTCCATTTGTGAAGACACAGTCTTGCTCTCTGCAGCCCAGGCTGGTTTCCCAGTTCTTCGGAAAGGCTTGTACAGTGGGTACACAATCAGCACGTGCCCACAATCCAGTAGCAGTTCACTGTTTCCCGCACTCCCCCACCCCCAACCGCGCAGCGGCATCGGTACTCTGAAGACCATCTCAAGCAGCCCATTGAGTCGTCTATAAATTCAACAGTGGGTGGCGCTATCGGAGACAATCTTCGCACAAACATAATCCCAACATTTTTACGGGGCTTGGTTTCTACATGGCACTGATGTTGGTTACCTCTCTCTTTCAACACCCTCCCTCCCCTTATCAAGTCACAGCCCTAACAAGATCCAACGCCGTATTTGCTTAACTTCACTTTGGTATCCTTTATGCAGAGAGTCCGCCTTCCTTCCCACTCACCCCATTACAATAGTGTTCCCGCAATTCCTCTTCTCCAGCTTCATCAGATTAAAGCATTTCTCTTGTCCTTCTTTTCCCTTCCATCACTCTTTAAAGACAATTTTTACAGGGTAGGCCAGAGAGATGGTTGAGTGGACATGGGTTGCAAAGGGCCCATGATTGTTTGTTCCCAGAACCCACATCCAGCAGCTCACAACTGCCTGAGAGTCCAGCTTCAGGGCATCTGTCACCCTCTTATGGAATCTGTAAGCACCTGCACACACATACACACACACACACACACACACACACACACACACACACACACACACACTTGAATCATTTTTGTAAGTCTTTGTTGTGATTGAGGCTGGTGAAATGTCTTAGCAGGTAAAGGTGTCTGTTAGCACCCTGACAGGCTGAGTTTGATCTCCAGGACCCATGTAAAGTAAGAGTACAGACTCCAAAGCCAGGCAAAGTGGTGCATGCCTTTAATCCCAGCACTCGGGAGACAGAGGCAGGCGGATCTCTGTGAGTTCGAGGCCAGCCTGGTCAACACAGTGAATTCCAGGACAGCCAGGGCTATATAGTGACACCCCGGCTTGAACAGAGAACACACTGGGCGGTGGTGGAACAGAGAACACGCTGGGCAGTGGTGGCACAGGCCTTTAATCCCAGCACTTGGGAGGCAGAGGCAGGCAGATCTCTATGAGTTCAAGGCCAGCCTAGTCTACAAATCGAGTTCCAGGACAGCCTCCAAAGCTATACAGAGAAACCTGTCTCGAAAAACCAAAAAAAGAAAAAGAGAGAACAGACTCCAGCAAGTTGTGCACTGACTTCCACAAGCACTCATGTGCAAATAAATAAATAAAATGCAATTTTAATACTGTTGCTAGCAAACCCTTTGTAAGCCTGAAATACCAGCTCTTCCTACTGAGACTCCAGCAAGGGGAAGATAGAAAAGACAAAGAGCTCTCACACTATCACCCTTCATAAAAAAAAAAAAAAAAAAAAAAAAAAAAAAAAAAAAAACAGAAGAACAGATAATCTCCACACACACACCTGCCAACCCCTGCTCCAACACTTAGCATAACTCAGATGCACCATGGCTTAGTTCCATCATCTTTTGTTTTAAGATTTATTTATTTTTATTTTATGTTTACGAGTGTCTGCCTGCATGCATGTATGCGTACCGCATGGCTATCGTTGCCAAGGAGGCCAGAGGAGGGCATCAGATTCCCTGGAACTGGAGAGCTGGGGTTACAAATGGTTGTGAGTTACTATGGGAGTGCTGGGGACTGAACCTCAAGTCTCTGTGTGAGCAAGTGCTATTAGCTGCTGAAACATTGCTCCAGCCTCAGTTCCATCATCATTAAAATAAAGAAGCATGGCAGAGCATAATACCAGCACTGAGGAGCCGAGGCAGGAGGACCAAAAAATCAAAACCACCCGCAAAAGAAAAACTCTTTGATGAATTTAGAGATGATTTAAAGGAGAACTGGGGGCTATTAAATTCTATTTCCAAAGAAGAGTCCTTGAAGTCTCAAGCAGGAATGATCTTCCTCACCCCTTCGACAGGGCTCCAGTGGGCTGGTGGTGGCATCAACTTCTTCACTTGGAGGCAACTTCCCCCATGGGCTGGCACTGAGGCACGTGACGACCATGGGGTGACAAAGAGCACCCGCCCAACCACTGCCATCTCTTCACCACCACCTCTCCCAAGGAGGAGCCAGCACGGACTGAATGGTGATTGAATGGAATAAGGAAAGAAATGGCCACCACCAGCCCGGGTCTGCCTGCTTTGTTCTAGCTCAGCATGCGGTTTTCCGGCCTGCTCTAGTCTCCCAGGATTAAGAAGCCAACTGAGTCAGAGAGAGGCATGGGAGATAAGGCTCCCAGCGCTATGCAGGGATCCATCCCTCTCCCACATGGTATTTTTCCTTGGACTCTTGCTCCCCATCATCACAAAGCCCACAGAGTCAGGATGGGGGGTGAGTCCAGAAAACAACCCAAAGAGACTCCCAAGCAGGTTTGGAGTGACAAGTCCCAGGACAACCCAGCTCATCAATGGGCACACAGGCAGATGAAATCTGACTCTGCCTGTCCCCTGACACACCAGGGTCACCTGTGGTGACTAGACAAATGCTGAAGGATGCTTTGTCATGCTCTGTAACACCAAGGACCGTGGCATCCGCCTACAGCCTGTGCAGATTCCAAAGTGCCACTATAGGAATGAATTTGGACATCACCAGGTCCTATGAGGGCCCAGCTCCGCCCAAACGTAAGCTTCATACTTCGAAGACAGACTTTTAATTACACATTATGATACCAATTATATCGAAATGCATTATGAAACAGAATCTTGGCTGAGCAATTTTACTATTTTAATTCCTTTTCCCTGCCATCTTTTAATAATTACTATGGTTTTTTATTGCGTTAAGAGGCAATTAAGAAAGAAAAGTCCTTAATATTTTAAATCGATTTCATTTTTCTTACATAAAGTATTCCACAGCCATCCATAATAATTCCACAATATAGTGAGAAGCTAGACTATCTTAGAAAACATGAGCTGAGCATCATCAAGGAGGAAAAGTGCAAGGCTGTTGATTTTGAAAGCCCTGAGCACACAACAATAAAAAGTAGAGACTCCTGATCCAAGGTAAAAATGAGCCGCACATTAGTGCACATTCACGTGGAAGAGGAGAGAAAGTTCTGTCCTAGGGAAGAAGGTGGACAAGACCTCATGTGGGAGCCTGTTCTCAGGTTCCTCTTGGCTTTACCCAGCAGGTCCGAATAGAGGAAGATTAGGACCATGGGCCTGAGTGCAGGTGTCTGAGATGGCCTGCACTTGGCTGTGCTAAAGGGAGGTCTTTTGCTCCACCCCTTGGCGTCTCTATAAATACCCTGAGGCAGAGCTAGTTGGGGCTCTTTGGAATAGGTTCCAGGCCCTCTCGAGGCTACCCTGTATTTTCTATCTGTTTATCTCCACAATCTAAATCCTACTATCTAATATTTCCTGCTGCTCACACTCAAGAAAACTCTAGGGAACTCTGGGGTTGGTGGGTAAACGCCCCACACTCATGGTGTAGACTGTCAGGACTGTTAGCTTCAGCCATCCAAAGGACGTCACTATTTTTTTTTTCTTTTTTTTTTCAGGGGAGAGCGCGGACACTGTCCCCCACTACCACAAATTATGCAGTTGAGTTTCCCGCATTTGGGGAAATCACAGGGGTCAGCACATCCGGAGTGCAATGGATAAGCCTCGTCCTGGGAAAATAACCTTTGTGATCATGGTATCTCCCCTGCCAGGTAAGTATAGACATCACTATTTAACATGAACCTGGCCTTGCTGAACTGTATTTCCTTTGAGCTATGGTTGGCCCTCCATACCCAAGGGTTCAACAACCAGACACTGATTGAAAACACAGCTAGCCCCCAACTGCCTCTTCTAGACTGCTGTCCAGTTGCCGTTACCCCCTGTGCAGCCCCATGTGGCCATCACTTCTGCAGCCTTTGCACTGTATTAGGTGCATTCTGGATGGGTTGTTTGTTACCATCGTTTAAAGCAGAGTGGTCTCATGACTGCTGGTCTTGAACTCCCGATCTTCCTGCTCCCTCTCCGAAGTAGTATGATTATGAGCTTGAGTCCCATACTGGGTTTACAGATGAGTTTAAAGTATGTCAGAAGATGTCTGTAGGATTTTATATAAAAATGAAGGTGTTTCATACAGGAGATTTGAGCAGCATCACACTTTGATGTGTATGGGGAGATCCTGAAACCGATATTCCACAGACACTAATATACAACAACTTAAACACAATGTCATCTAACATAGAAACACAAACAAGAAAATTCAATTACTTTAATAGTTACAATAGTGTGCACACCACAAATTCCACATTTATAGAACAAAAGCACACACCACACCACACTACACCACACCACACCACACCACACCCCCACACACACACAAGGATGCATGCATGCATCCACACTTACACCCACACATGCATGTGCACATGGGTGATAAGCACACACTCACCACCAACAACTACTGCTACAAGAAGGTTACCATAGGTAATAAACCAGCAAGTATGGCAGTGCCACTAAAACCTTACTGATTGAACAAGTTGATGTAATGTGATGGGTGATGTTGCTCTGTATGCTGTGAATGTGTTGCTCTGATTGGTTGATAAATAAAACGCTGATTGGCCAGTAGCCAGGCAGGAAGTATAGGTGGGATAAGCAGAGAAGGAGAATTCTGGGAGAGGAAGGCTGAGTCAGGAGACGCCAGCCTGCTGTCCAGGGAGCAGCACGTACTGGCACACAGGTAAAGCCACAGAACATGTGGCAACAGATAGATTAACAGAATTGGGCTAAGTTTAAGTGCAAGAGCTAGTCAGTAGTTAGCCTGAGCTAATGGTAGAGCAGTTTTAATTAATACAAGCCTCTGTGTATTTACTTAGGGGACGCAAGTGGGAAAGATTTGTCCCAACCGCAGACCAGGCGGGACACAGAAAAACCTTCAGCTACAGTAATGTGCTAACTGTTCCTTAGAAGGATAAGAAGGACAGGTGAGGGACTCTGAGGACCCTCCTGTTAAAAAAACACAGCAGAAACAGGCAGCATTGTCAAATTAGTCTCAATTTACCCCGTAGACACTGTGCAGAGCCCAGCACACACAGCAGGATTTTCAGACATTAAAATCAAGAGGTAGCAGCTAGAGAAAAGGCTCACTTACAGTTTTACAAAGGATCAGGGTTCAGTTCCCAGTATCTACGTGGTAGCAGCTTACAAGTGTCTGTAACTCCAGCTCCAGGGGAGATGAGACCCTCTTCTGGCCTCTGAGGGCACTGCATGTATGTGGTATGCATAAATACATGCAGGCAAAATACTCATACACACACACAAAATACCTTAAATCTAAAAAAATAAATAAAAAATAAAAACCCAGGCCTAAGCTAGGTGTGTAATCCTAGGACTCAGGAGTCTGAGACAGAAGGATCTCAAATTCAAAGGCAGCCTGGGCTACACACTATATACAGCAAGGCTTTTTCTCAAAACCCAAAAGCAAGCAAACAAAATAGACACCCCAGGGAGATGACATTTCTCATTAACCGCTGTTCTTAAAAGGCAAGTGTTTCTTCCTCGAAGAAACAGCTTCCACTCTAAAATGTGGTCTGTCTTTAGAGTGGGTACCCACAAGTGGTTCTGCTGTGGTGTCCCTCTAAATTGCCTAGAGCAAGGGACCTTTTAGGACCTGGCAGTCCCCTAGAGGTACCGGTGCAGGCTAAAGTCACCAAGTCAGAGAAAGAACTAGTTGACCTAGTCAGGGTCACTATTGCTGTGATGAAACACCGTGACCAAATGCAACTTATGGAGGAAAGGGTTTATTTGGCTTACACTTCACATTACTGTTCATCACTGAGGAAGTCAGGACAGGAACTCAAGCAGGGCAGGATCCTGGAGGCAGAAGCTGATGCAGAGGACACGGAGGGGTGCTGCTTACTGGCTTGCTCCCCATGGCTTCCTCAACCTACTTGCTTATAGAACCCAGGTCCACCAGCCAAGGGATAACCCCACCCACAATAGGCTGGGCTCTTCCTCACCAATCACTAATTAAGAAAATGCTCCACAAGCTTACGTACAGCATGATCTTCTGGAGGCATTTTTCTCAGTGCAGGCTCCCTCCTCTCAGACGATTATGCCTTATGTGAAGTTGACATAAAACTAGCCAGCACACTGGTCCACCAGGGAAAATTTCAACCTACAACTTAACAATCACTTCCACTCTCAGCCTTGAATTTCTACCTGCTGACTGGCCAGAAAGGGCCCAGGTCTGCTCTGCCCCATGCAGAGCAAATCCTCAAAATTCACCTTCAAAATGAACTCAGGGTCTGTCTGCTTCTCACCCCATCCATCACCTGCATCCTCTTCATGTCTGTTCCTACTCGCTCTCCCCGACTCTGCTCCTTTCTTGCAAATCCTGCAAGTTGACCTGTGACCACCACAGATACACACTTGCAAACACCACACACACACACACACACACACACACACACACAAAGAAAAACTGACATTAGTTCTTCTTTAGAGAACTAGTTAATAATGCAGGAAAAATGGCAGAATCCAAATACCATCTGTTTGTTACTCTGAAGGAAAGATCACACCTATCATCAATCCCAGATCATCAATGGCTTTACAGTCGTGTGGAGAAAAGCTGATATGGGCCCTAGTGACAGACGGATGGACTGACAGTATCCACCATTACTAACAATTAAAAAGGGGCATTACACCACAGTCTATGCAACACTGTTGTCCAAAGTTTTATTCATGCATTCAACATTGCATGCTTGTTTCCCAGAACTCTCCTTGAACTCCTGGGCTCAAGCAATCCTCCCATTTCCACTTCCTGAGTCACTGGAACTCAGTATGTGTCACTACGCCTGGCTGTTGGCCCCCAGTTTGGAACCAAATCTGATCATGTCTTTATAAAAGACATCGGAGGACAAGGGGAACATGTGAGGGCACCGATCTACAACAGCAGCGATGCAATCCACACTGGAAACACCGCAGGACAAATGCACTGCGCGAGGTAGGAGGATGACAAGAAAGGAGGAGCCAGAGTCCAAAATGTAAGGCAAGACCTCAAAGCGAGCACTCCCATAATCCCACACAGAGAGACCTTAGAGCAGTGGTCCTCAACCTTCCTGACGCTGCGACCCTTCAACACAGTTCCTCCTGTTGTGGTGACCCCCGACCATAAAAATTATTCCATTGCTACTTCATAGCTGTAATTTTGCTACTGTTGTGAATCATAATGTAAATATCTGACATGCACAATATCAGATACACAACCCCTTGTGAAGGCCGCATTTGAACCCCCAAAGTACTCACACCCCACGGGCTGAGAATCACTGCCATAGAGAGAAGAGCATGTGAGATGATAGACCCCATGCAGTGTGAATGCTCAGGGTCTTGGATTGTGCTCAGATATTTTTACCAACTGAAAACAGCTCTGAGACACCAACATCCAGAGACACTGGAAAATGAAGTCTTGCTCATTTACATGACAAGAGGATGATGATGATGTGGAAGCAAAAGAGCCCTGATCACTTTGGAGAAATATTTATACCTAGAACTGATTTCAGTCCTTCAGTCCTCTCGGTCCTGTTCTTCAGGCAACTGTACAAATGACCACACAGAATCTCTATTGTTTTAATACCCCCGAGGAACAATGTCTAGAAGGAAGAGTGGGGTGAGAGCTAATTAACACCAACATTAACTGGAGGGGCTTTCTAAATGTGTCTGTATACTCACAATGACCCTAGGAAGTCCTTCGAGGCACAGAGCCCAGCATGTAGGAGAACGTAACTACTCACCATTCGGAGCTCAAGCTTCGGCAAGTGTGAACATCCAGAATGCAGCCATCAACCTAGAAGTCCACAAGAAAAGGCTCTGAGTGACAAACGGCTGCCCCAAGCCCCTGCACTTCGTTCCATAAGCAAAAAAAAGGAAAGAAAAGGACATAGCCACACAGTACTGTATCAGGTGAGGAATCTAATAAGGCCACCACAGCAGGGCAGGCATGATGGGGAGGAAGCTAGGGGTTTAGGAGTGAAGGCAAGTAATCTAGAACTCTCCACAAAGCGAGTCACAGAGAACCCACCCTAGTGACATCACCCCAGTTCCACCTTCCGGAGGAACAGTATCCTGGAGTCAGTCACGTGAGTCCACCAGTCAGTCACAGAGTCCACTATTAAAAAAAGTAAGAGAAGGCCAGGCATGGTGTTACAGGCCTGGAGTCTCAGCTAGTCAAGAGACAGAAGCAGGAAGGCCACATTAGTCCAGGAGTTCGGGGTCAGTAGGCAACGGAGCTCAAGACCCAACACTTAAATAATAAAATAAAAAGCAAGAGGGTAATACATGTGCACTTTTATTCAGGTGACTAGAATTTTCAAGCGAATGTACAGTCTCTTAATAAGGAAGGGAACAAATAGCAAAGAGAGAGATTGAGGCAAATCAGTCCAAGAAAAGCGAGATTTCACACTGAAGACCAAGGCCAGGCTGCTTTCCAATGAGAATCGGGCCACAAGGGTTGACAGGTCCCTGTGATGAGTAATGAACCTCACATTGCTCTCAGCATTGGGTCAGGCTGGACCAGACATGATTTCCAATGGACAACAGTTTTAAAAATACTGTTTGGACATGTTTCTTGGATGGTTAGGGCAGGCAGATTTCATCCAGGAGGACAGCAATGGACAGATATTAACCCTCTAGAAGAAGAGGATGGCCAGGGCTCAGCTGAGAACGGGGAGCACAGCTGGGGGCGGTGTGGAAAGAGTGGGGTGGGAGGTCAGCGGGTGGAAAACTACAGGGGAGACATCAATGTCGGACAGCTTCGTGTAGGATGCAGGCCCAGGACCTAGACAAAGGAGGGAAGAAGAACAACTCAGACGCCGAAGGTGATCAGTTATAACGTGTGGGGATCTCAGGAATTGATTCAGCAGGGCTGTGCTAAAACTGCACAGCAAACCAAGGCTAAGTTGAGGCCTGACTTTTAACGTGTTCAAAAGAGCCTGACTTAAGTATGGTCAGATATAGAATCTCTATCAAGAACAGCATAAGCAGAGGCCCTGACTCCTAGTGGGGCTCCAGAGGGGCTCTGCAACCTTCACAGGCCTGCAGAGAGACGATCTTGGTAAGAAGGTAGTTCAGTTCAACAAGGCTTAGTATCTGGTATTGGTTCAAACTTCTGGAGTCTGACCCTGGGTGGTTTGTTTTAGGTATATTTAAGAACAGCACAATTTGGTGAACATTATTCTGATGATAATGAATTCAGTCCCATGGGCACAACAAAGCATACGTGAATCTCTGAGGAACGAAGTAAGCCAAATACAGATCAGATGTGACCACACCAAAACCTTGTGTAAAGTCCATAAGGACAGGTTCTATAGAATAACTCAAAAACAAATTGACATTAGGAGTCTGGGGGAAGATGCCCCAGAAAAAGGTTCCGGAAAAGTCTATCTGCCCAGAGAGAGTCAAAGCCCCAGACTAGTAAACACATCTGCTCCCCAATTTCTAGACGGACTAGGGGAATAGTGTTCCTTTCCTCAAAGGAACAACCCTGTGTACTCAACATTCCGGGTTCCCCTGGTGCTTATCTGTGAGCACAAGGACCTCCATGCTTCTCACGTTCTAGAAGATGCCCTGGTGTTTCAACACAGCAGCCCAAGAGTAACCAACCAACACAGAGAAGAAAAAAAAAAATCAAAATTTGACACCTGGATCTAAAACATCCCACAAAATCCAAGAAGCTTTCGATCATGGTCAGAATTACAAAACTCCCCTAGCACACAGCCTAAGCAATTGCCCCATCACCCAGATCCCATTTAACAGATGGACAAAATGCCCTCCTTGTATCCTCAAGTGTGATATATGCACAGGTTATCGAAGATCGTCAAGGGTGTGGTGGTGCACACCTTTAGTCCCAGCACTCAGGAGGTAGAGGCAGGTGGATCTCTGTGAGTTCCAGACCAGCCTGGGCTACATAGTGAGAGCCTGTCTTTAAAAGGGGGAGAAAAGAAAATCTACAAGGGTAAATGAGCTAAATATTCTCTCTTATCTCTGTCAGCAATGATCTATTCCCAAGGCAGCCCTCCCCCCCTGGCCCCTGTGCAAGCCCAGAAGAAGCCTTGATAGGGAAGGAAGCTGATCCCGTTTCCTTCCTGCTGGGTCACCTGGGGTCTGACCATCATATGTTTTCTCTCAAGCCACCTGTCACTCTGCTTCAGTTACAGGGGATGAAGATGGGACTTCTTCCTACAAGCGCCATGTCCCACATTCCCCTTCTTGCCCTTCATAACGCTATGACCACCTTCATCCAATAATCTTTGATTATGCTATACAGTTTCCTGACCAGTCTGATCAGGAACACGGACAGGCAGAAGGCAGAGAATCTGAAATTTCCATATCTGCTCAACTACAGGAGGAAAGATATATGTGTGTGTGTGTGTGTGTGTGTGTGTGTGTGTGTGTGTGTATGTATACACGTGTGTATATATATATATATATATATATTGTGTGTGTGTATATACATATATGCATACATATATATACATATATACATATATATACACATATATATGTGTGTGTGTGTATATATATATATGAGAGAGAAATAAAGAGCCCCATTTCTAAGGCACATTTCATGGGGCACATGGGATGTAGACAAAAGTGGCAGGTGTCCGAGGAGGCTCTAAATTTATGAGTATCTTGAAATTCTACCCAAATTTTGCATATACATGCGTTTTTGTTTTTGTTCTTCTGAGAAGAGAAATCCAAAAAGAAAAAGGTCATTGGGGCCTCCAAAGCTGAGGTACCGCTGCAGGAGCCAACCAGCACAGACGCGGCCGCTGTCTCCTCGGAGGAAAGGAAGAAAGATGGACAGCAGAGAGTGCACACCTATGTCAGCCCCCAGGAGGGAACACAACCGCATCCCTCACTGAGGGGGCTGGGGCTGGAGGACCCCACCACCCCCACCCACCCTGCAAGGCAGCTGGGGTGGTGTGTTCCTGCGCATCACTCATGGCGCTCTCCCAATAATCAAGTGACATTTGCAAAGCTCATCAGCCCAGCAGGTGTTCCAATGTACAAGCAATAGAAAAACAGTTCTGGGCCTGAGGAAAAAAGAAACATCTCCTGCTCTAAAAATCTCCCAGGCTGTTGTGAGGGTGTGGGACAGAAAACCAGGAGAGGAAAAATACACTGGAGATAGCAGAACATCACAGACAAGCGGTCCAAAAATGCCTGGGTGGGAAAGGGAAGCTGGGTGTGCTTGTGTGTGTGCATGCATGCGTGTGTGTACATGCACACGTGCCTGTGTGCGTGTGCGTGTGCGTGTGCGTGTGTGTGTGTGTGTGTGTGTGTGTGTGTGTGTGTGTAGGCAGCAACCAGCCCTTACAAACATGTGCTCCCAACCCCCTGCCTGACTGCCCTGTGACCAAGCCTATGTGACTCACCCTGTCTAGTCTCTAGCTCACCCCTGGTTACACGGAGACTATACCGTACAAAACTCCCAGGGTTGCGGCAGGGTCGCTGAGATGCGCCTTGCCCAGCCCGAGGTCTGTTTTAAGGTCTCTGTGTCCTTCACAACAAGGGTGGTCTGATACAAAGCAACAGAAGGTGACAGAGACTTAGGAACCGACACTAAGGTTGATGCCAAAAGGCAGTGACAAGCCATCTGGGCAGCAGCCCCTGAGGGGGGCCAGAGCCTCTAACCCACATGGAGCCCCGTGATTCCCTCCTTCTCCCACGCTGCTGTCCTCAGCCCAGGGGCAGAAGGACATTGCAGCCAAGAGCCTTGTCCTTGGACTGCGAGGTGGCCCTGCACAAGTCAAGGTATTATTACTCTGAAACTTGGTCTCCTCACCTGACAACCAGTCCCAAGACCGATCTTTTCTGATGACTGAAATCACATAAAGTTCTTAGAACAATGCCCAGAGAGCAGAAACAACCACATGCAAGCTGTCGTACCCGTGGATTTCAGCTGGTTCTGAAGAGCCCTGTAACAAAGCAGCATCTGTGGTCCCGGGAACTGCCAAACACAGGCACCACCAGCCCGCAAGCCAGCTACATGTCCTTGATCCTGAGATGTGCTGTGTATTCTAATGTTTCTAAAATTACAGCGGGCACTGGATTTACCATATATCAATGCTGCCTGTTAAATGGGGACAATATTATATCAAGCTCACGTCGCACAGGACCAAAACAAAAAACCCAATGTATGCAAAATGCTCTCCAAAGGGCTTGCTCTGGAGTACACAGAAACCATTTCCCCGTGATTCTGCGCCCATCATCGTGAGTAGTATGGCTCTAACCCATACACACTTTCCCCTCCAACCAAACGTGGAGATTTTTCCTCACTCTCACCTAACCCAAAGCAACCCTCCACTGTGCTAACGAAGATACTGGCCCAATGGCCAAAGCCTTGAAATACAAAAGGAAGCTGTAAATGTTAGGCATTTGCTAGAATTTCCCTGTTCTGCTGGCATCTCAGAATTACTGACTAACAGAACATTCATTAGAAGTTGCTGAGTTGCATCATGTCATATCCCAAGTTCATTCAAGGTTGATTCTTTGTTTTGTTTGTTTTTTCTGCTTGTGGAATAATCTGCATGTCATTGGGTTGGCTTTTGGGTGGCGCCTACAGGAACAGATGTTCTCCTATCAATCTGAGAAAGCCCCACGGAAGATAAACCTTTAGCAGAGGTGCCGGAGAAATAGTTCAGTATTTAAGAACATCTACTGCACTTGCAAAGGACACAGGTTCCATCCCTACCACCTACATGACTGCTCACAAGTGCCTGGCACACCTGTTCTCAGGGGAATCCCTCTTCGCATCTCCATGGACACCAGGCAGCCACAAGGTGCGCATACACACAAGCAAGCAAAACACGCATGCGCATAAAGAAGCAGACCTGGAAAAAATTAAAATTAAAAACCATTTAGCAGAGGCACAAGAGAAACCAACCCAACATGGAGAAAAGGTATCAATAAATGTATCTGAGGGGTTTGGGGACTTAGCTCAGTGTCTGGGACTTGCCTAAGGAAGCCAAGCCCTGGGTTCGGTACCTAGCATTTAAAAAGAAAAAATGCACCCGAATACCTCAGAGAATAATTACAAAAGAGCAAAGCTGATATACTGGGTGTGTGTTGGTGGCCTCCTTTATCCACAGAGTCTGGGGAAGACATAAAAATCACTCCCGGCTGAGTAGTGCTGGCCAAAATGTTTCATATTAGAAGTGCCAAACTTCTAGTATTCAGCTTTGGAATGTACCTTTATCCCCCCCCCTTCTGGGAACATTTCATATCCATGTTGAGACAGCCACCTTGGGGATGACACCCAAGTCTAAACGTGGGTGTACCTTACGTATGTAGTCAGAGAGTCGTTTCAATACTGACCAAGTTTCAACTTTTGGACAGTTTGTATTTAGATGTGCAGTCTTCTCCTTCCCTTTCTCGTCATCACTGCTTCCTGGGTGCCCTGAAGACTGGGGGACTACTAACCAAACAAGGGTACAACCAAAAAAGTCATCTGAGAGCACGGGCCCTGGGTCAGATTGCCGGACACAAACCCTCATCTCCTAACAGCGAGGCATGTGACCTTGAGCCAATCCCCCAAGCTTCTGTGTAAAGTGGGGGTAATGGTGGTTAACAAGAGTGAGGATTCAGTCAATGGATGCTCCTAAAGAACTGTCAACACACCAGGCACACAGAAACCTGCAGAAACCTTAAGCCATCTCTATATTACATCAGCTGAGCCCCAGAAGCCCTCAAAATGGGGGCTGGGAGGGGGGTTCTAGTCTCCATCATACAGTGAAATGGGAAGATGAGTAGTGAGACAGAACACAGGTCACAGACATGCCACACCTAGACTGTGTCACAGAGATGGGTTTGCTTCAATATCTTTCCTCTTGAGGTTCTGGGGAGCAAAGTCAAGGAACACTAGCCACACTCTCCACCACCAAGCTTCACCCCCCACCCCACAGGAGCCGGTCCTATGTTCTCTGAGCCTCATCATCCTCCCCAGCTACTTACTGCACAGGGTTACACTGAGAAACCAAACCCCATCACGTGGCTGGACATCATCTGAATTTTCTGAATTGCTCTGCCTTCCCTGGAGTCAAAAAGGGACAACCGAAGCAAAAACTAGATCCTTGCCATGCTCAGGAAAGTGTGTCACTCACAAGCACAAAGGCCACTCGGCCAGACATGACCAATGATGCCTTCCACTACCTAAGACAAACATCCGAGTCACTGGGGCCTGGTCACATCTTTCAACACTATGCTTTCGTTCACCTTCTACCCAAAGCCCAGAGAGCAAGAGCCAGCCAACAAAACCCCGGGGAAAAGAAAAGAAAGACCTAGGATCCATTGTTCTCACCAGCCCACGCGGTCTCCCCATAGGTCACGGGAATTTTTGGACAGCTACTTCACAAGGTGGTGTTTGAGTCATCAACAAGAAAGGCTAGGGCAGGTTGTCTGGCTGTAAATGTGTGATGGATAAGGAGTGTGGATAAATGTCAAGCACAATGCCTGCGCGGGCTGGGGGGGGGGGGGGACCAGCTTGCTTACACAGCTGTTTCCTTCCTCAGACAAATGATGAAACAGCACTTTGGAATGTAGATCATCTTCAATTAAGACATTTCTGTCGAAAAGCTCTCTTGGCAGGACCAGCAACAGATTCGTCACCGTCCTCCGACTCGGAGCTTTCAAGGGTGGCGGGGCAATTTATTTTTGTTGATCAAACAAAATACAAAGGGAAAGGGCCTAAAAATTGATTAGCCAATTAAACTCAATGTTTCTTGATGAGGAAGTGCGCAGGGCTCACTCACTTCGCTGGAGTTATAAACTGTCTCCCAGCTAGCTTGCATCCAGGCTCGGGATCCAAACCAGCACGGAAATTTGTGCTGACAAAAAGATAAAGTAAGGTTGGATTATGCAAACTTCTTCTTTTCTGTGATAGAATGTAGGGAAGAGGGAGAAGGAGGGCTGGGGAGGGTGCAGGCGTGGCAGCACGCGTAATTCCTGGGAGAGCAATCTGGGCTGAAGGAGGGGCTGCTGTCCTCTGCATGGGACCAGCTCTTCAGTAGACAGCAGTAGTCACTAATAACAGCCAATCTGTGGAGATGACAATGCTTATAAATACCCAGACATTTCATTTTCTCTTTTACTTTTCCAAGAGAACAAGCCGCCCAACTGAGTGGTGGCTTTCTGACGCTGCTGCATACTTAATCAGCGCACGGAAGGGCACCAGAAGCCCATTCCAATTCCAAATAAAGTTTTCCTCTAACTGTTGCCACAAGGTCAAGTCTACAATCGCAATAAATTCACTCATAACAGCCACAAAATGTGGAGGCGGTAGACTGCCAAAGCTTGCTGGTGGTCGGGGCATGAACGCTGCAAGGCTGCTACGCATTTTTAAACTTGATTGTACATAATTGTTAATCACTGACCCATCTCCAACCTCCTGGGCTGGAACATGTTGCTAGGCAACCCATTTTGCTCTAGATAGTTTTTGAAAGCAAGTCAGACAACAACCAAGCGTCAACTAAGTAAACACTAACGATTAGTGACACGTCCGAATAAATGAGGGATGCCCAGCATCCTTACGGCGTATTTACTTCATATTCCAGCCCAATGCAAACGTGTACTTCTCCATGTCTTACAACTGAGCCAATAAGCTGTCTTCGGTTCAATTGGATACAATTGCCCTGTTGGTATAACCCAGACAACTTGAGAGCCAGAGGGGTCCAAAGACTATGCAACGGAGGAATTGCTTTCTTCAAAATCACAACCGTGCTTTGCATCACAAACATCTCATTTACTCAGTCCACTCATCAGCTGGGAAACATAACCTACTTCTAAATGCCCAAATAAGAAGTCACATGCACTTTCCTATTTAAGATGCTCACAAGCTGATTTTACTATTACTTGGACAATATCTACACGTCCCCTGCCTTTTCAAATCGGCAGAGCCACAGGGAACAGAAGTAATTTGATTGTTCCTAATTTAAGATCCGGAACACCAGGGAACATCGGGAAGATGGGGGACAGAACAGCCAAGTCCATGAAAAAAGTCATTTACCGGGAAAGCGTAGGGAAGGCAGGTGGCTGGTGTCATGGAACACGATGTCATTCCTGGGAAGAAAGTGAAATCTAATGACTCTTCATGTCCACATCCAATGCCTCAGGGAATTTATGCTAAGGATACCTAATGGCCCTGTGTTTGTTCTCAGAATCACCAAGAAGTCTTCACATTGGCTACTGTGAGTACTGAGTAAGGACCAGCTCAGGGAAAGCCTGGAGACAGTGAGTACTGAGTAAGGACCAGGTGAGGAAATGCCCAGGGACAGTGAGTACTGAGTAAGGACCAGCTCAGGGAATGCCCAGGGCGGGGGGGGGGGGGGGGGGGGGGGGGTGAATAACCTCATTAAGAAAGAAATGTTAGGGTTGGGGATTTAGCTCAGTGGTAGAGCACTTGCCTAGCAAGTGCAAGGCCCTAGGTTTAATCCTCAGCTCAAAAAAGAAAAAAGAAACAAAGAAATGTTAGCCAGGCGGCAGTATCCCACACCTTTAATCCCGGCACTCAGGAATCAGAGGCAAGTGAATCTCTGTGAGTTCGAGGCCAGCCTGGTCTACAAAGTGAGTTCCAGGACAGGCTCCAAAAGCTACACAGAGAAACCCTGTCTTGAAAAGAGAGAGAGAGAGAGAGAGAGAGAGAGAGAGAGAGAGAGAGAGAGAGAGAGAAAGGGAAGGAAGGAGGGAAGGAAGGAGGGAAGGAAGGAGGGAAGGAGGGAGGGAAGGAGGGAGGGAGGGAGGGAGGGAGGGAGGGAGGGAGGGATGTTGGGCCAGCACAATGTTTCAGCAAGCAAAGTAACTTGCTGCCAAACCCTGACAACCTGAGTTTGAGCCCCATGACCACCATGTACAAGGAGAAAAACACCTCCCTGACTTCAATGGGACACATATGCCTGTGTACACACAGACACAGACACACACTCACGCACAATAAATGTAAAATTAAAGACAGAATTGGTAAAAGTTATCAGGTGAAAGGGAAAACTCACAATGACATTTGAAGTTAAGACCTCTGCCCTGGCTGCACAAATGTGGGTGTCTAAGTGCTGTGGTGTGTCCCCCACAGGCTTAGGTGTTTGAAAACTTGTCCCCACTGGTGGCGCTGTTTAGGAACCATATGGAACCTTTAGGAGGTTCAGCCTTGCTGGAGGAAGTAACTCACTAGGAACTAGCTTTGAGGTTTCCCCACTTCCTGTTCTATTTCTTATGTGTGGATGAAAATGTGACCAGCCAGCTTCTTCTGTTCTAGCCACTACACTTCCCTAACCATGCCATGCCTTCCCCACAATGGTGGATTCTTCCCTAACCATGCCATGCCTTCCCCACTATGGTGGATTCTTCCCTAACCATGCCATGCCTTCCCCACTATGGGGGATTCTTCCCTAACCATGCCATGCCTTCCCCACTATGGGGGATTCTTCCCTAACCATGCCATGCCTTCCCCACAATGGTGGATTCTTCCCTAACCATGCCATGCCTTCCCCACAATGGTGGATTCTCCCCTAACCATGCTATGCCTTCCCCACAATGGTGGATTCTTCCCTAACCATGCCATGCCTTCCCCACAATGGGGGATTCTTCCCTAACCATGCCATGCCTTCCCCACAATGGTGGATTCTTCCCTAACCATGCCATGCCTTCCCCACAATGGTGGATTCTCCCCTAACCATGCTATGCCTTCCCCACAATGGTGGATTCTTCCCTAACCATGCCATGCCTTCCCCACAATGGGGGATTCTTCCCTAACCATGCCATGCCTTCCCCACTATGGGGGATTCTATTTCTCTGGAGCCATTGGACACAATCCTTCCTTAAGGTGTTCTTACGGGGTGTTATCACAGCAGCAGACAGGTAACTCATACACTGTGCACTATGCAAACAGTTTTCTAGTGACCAGAAGCACCTAGGACTACAAAGTACAATGCACAGATTAGATATAACAATGGCATGAGGCAAATTATAAACTGTCTAAGGAAAGTAACAGAATATTTATAAGGGCCTGCTTTAAGTCCTGTAGACCAGGCTGGCCTTGAACTCACAGAGATCCACCTGCCTCTGCCTCCCGAGTGTTGGGATTAACAAAGGTATGTGCCACCAAGGCCTGGCACAGAAGCAACCTTTAAGCGGAGTTCCCTGGACCATTCCATGGTCACCATTCATTTCCCACAGTTCCCAAATAAAACCCATAGAAAGTCACCCTCCCACCCTCTGTGCTTAAAAAGACTTGAAGACTACAAACAGAAGGATCAACTATCTGTCTCCCTCAGTAGTTCCCATGCACTATGCCAGAAGCCCAAGCACGAGAAAAGAAAATTTTCAACCCGTGAGTATATCTGAGGACATGCAGCCCAGGGCAAACACTGCTAGTTGGTACCAAACTTGGGGACTTCCAATAGAATCCCATAAGAATGACATCTATGTCCCATAAGCACACAATGAATATATGAAATCTAGAAATGCCAAAGACTAAATAAACACCAAGAGCCAACTGCTCAATTACACTCAGAAGCTCACCACTTCACACTAAGAGAAGATTGTGACCTCAACAGGGACATGGTGAACCAGCTGTGAGGCAGCTACGCACTTCTGAGAATCTTCACCTTCCAAGTCTCCACACTGCAGTAAATTCACTCGCAGGGACACAGTGAACCCATGCCAGAGAACAAGCAAAGCCCAGACACAAGGCGTGGGGCTGGCAGCCAAGTGATGTGTGCAGGTAGATTTGATGCTGCTCCAAAGCACAACGTACCACGCCATATTAGAACTGGTGCTTCCACGATGTAAGACGGGCAGCTTTGCACTTGAGTTCTAGAGGCCGTGCAGTTCCCAGCTTGGGAAGCATTTTTTCAGAGGCAGGGGGTTTGCTCAATGGCAGAGCATTTGCCTAGTATGTGAGTTCCCAGGTTGCATGCCCAGTGTCACCAAAAAAGAACAAAGAAACAGTAAGACCGTCCCCTTTGTTGAGAACAGTTTTCTTATCCTGAATACAAAAGAAATCGACTCACAGAATTTTAAAGTCTATAATACAATTTATTTCCATGACTTTGTTTGGTTAAAACTATGTGAGTGGGGGAGAGGTAGGAAATAAGTGGGAAGAAAGCAGGCAGGGATGGATGGACGGACAGACGGATGGATGGATGGATGGATGGATGGATGGATGGATGGATGGATGGTAGTAGGCAGTATCCTACTGGTATAGTGTTACAGAGGCTTGTGATCCAGTATTACAGTTTTAATATCTTAGTAGACTAGTTGTTGTCATGTTGAAAGTGAGGAAAATTCACAACATGGAAATCCCAAACACCACAATTCAGCCTTTTCACTCATTCAGCAAAGCCAGTTTACTACCATGCTGAAGCCGGATAAAAAGGCAGAGAAAAAAACGCAGACATGAGAAGGAGCCTGTCATCCTGGAGTCTGACTGGAGTCTGACTGGAGCCTCCCAACAGCCAAGCATTCCTGCAGCAAAGGCTGAAACAGGATCAGTATTCCTTTCTGTGTCAAAACAGCAGTAACGCGGGATTAACGCCTCAATGTATATGACCTTGAGCAGGCTCCCATTCATTAACCAGACATTGAGAATCTCAAAACTGTTTATATGCTGGGTGATGGTGACACAAACCCTTAATCCCAGCACTCCACTGGGACAGGGATGCAGAGACAGAAGGATCTCTCTGAGTTCAAGGCCAGCATGGTCTACAGAGCTAGTTCCAGGGAAGCCAAGACTACACAGACAAACCATGTCTGGGGGCGGGGGAGGGAGGTGGACAGACAAAGACAATTGTCTACAGTAAGGACACTGTGTGTCCCTGTGGGCAGGACTCTTACCTTATCTTGTAATCCCGCTAGGTGCCCCAGGAACCAAAATCCTGTATATGACCATCATCAAAACCCTGGACTGCATCCTGCCCTTGAGGAGCCCATACCCACATCTGGGTATGTCTCATTTCCTTCTGAGTGCCTCTCTTTCCCCTAGCCCTCTGGTGTGAGCCTGTGTTAAAGTATCTTTAATAAAATCTCCAACTCTGCTTCATAACAGGCTAGTACTGAGAATCTTTTCAGTATCAGAGCCAAAAATGTTGGTCTGGCCTGAGTCAAGATCCCCAAAACTCTCAGAGAACTCCTGAGGCCAATGTGAATGACGGTGAGAAGCTGTGCATCCTTGACTTATATCGCACACTGAACTGTACTGATGGACTGAACTGTACTGATGGGCTGAACTGTACTGATGGAAAAAAAGAAAGGGGACAAGAAACAGTACGAGGAAGGATGAAGTCTTCCAAGAGGGAGACTGCCCCACACCCCATGTCTAAGAGGGAGATTGCCCCATACCCCATGTCCAAGAGGGAGATCTGCTGGGGATGTCTTTCTGTTATCCTGTGAATGTGTGTTGCTCTGATTTGGTTGATAAATAAAATGCTGATTGGCCAGTAGCCAGGCAGGAAGTATAGTATAGGCGGGATAAGCAGAGAGGAGAATTCTGGGAACAGGAAGGCTGAGTCAAGAGATGCTGCCTGCCACCACTGCCATGAGAAGCAAGATGTAAAGATACTGATAAGCCATGAGCCACATGGTAAGGTATAGATATATATAAATGGGTTGATTTAAGATGCAAGATCTAGCTAGCAAGAAGCCTGAGCCATTAGGCCATAAAGTTTTAAATAATATAAGCCTCTGTGTGTTTACTTGGGTCTGAGCTGGCTGCGGCCCAGGCAGAACTGGAGAAAACTCCAGCTAGCTACAGAGATCACCCCACGACCCATGTCCAAGAGGGAGATCACCCCATGCCCCATGTTCATGCACATTAGTATTTTGTCTGCCCAAGTCACACCTGAGGAGGAACTCACTGCTCAGATACACACAACTTTCAGATAAGCCATCCATGATGCCCCTTCTCCCTCTGAAAGATGGTCCCACTATTCTCACAACATGCTCTAATTGCCTCTCACATCTCTTAAGTAATGGCTTACAATTACACGTGGCCACTATCCATGAAGCTGACGCCACTCAACAGCCAGCTGACTAGGAATAGCCACAATTCATCTTGGCTCCTGGTGTTTGGTATACTTTGAATTAAAGCAGTGGATTTTAACTAAGTAGGGCAAAAACATTTGTTCATGATAGGTTCAGCCTGGAGTGCAGTATTCTGTCCCAGGCATCACTGCAAAGGAGATTTTGAGGGCTTATGCATCTCCAGTCCACTTACCCCTAGATTGCAGTTTTCCATTAAATCAGTTAACCTACATTTGTCACAAAACAGTGCAGTGTGTCACTGACCCACTTTGTTTCATTCCTTTGCCAGTCGGTGACATTCACATGTCACTATGAATTGCATTTTAACTAAGGAATTAACTATATTTGCCCTGGATTTACTCAAGTGAGCTTGAAAAGCATTAGGATTCACCCGCAGGTTCCATTGCCTAATCCACTGAAGTGGCTCAGAGCAAACTGCCTTAGCTTTCTGTTCCATAGACTGCCCAGTCCATTAAATGAAGGCACGAGATGAGGAAGAACACTGACAGGGAGCCACTACCCACTCTGTACCGAAGTCAGATGGAGCCACATGGGGCTTTCATCAACATCATCATCAACATCATCATCATCATCATCATCATCATCAACATCATCATCAACATCATCATCATCATCATCATCATCATCAACATCATCATCAACATCATCATCAACATCATCATCACCATCATCATCATCATCATCATCATCATCATCACCAACATCGTCATCGTCATCATCATCACAATACAACACAAATCACGTGGCTGAAACAAGATGTGATAGTTGACATGATCGTCAACTTGGCGGGATTACAAAGCTCTGAGCTCGTCCACTTTCCTAAACTAAGTTGACTGAGGTAGGAAGACCCACCCTGACCCTGGCTAACTACTAAAAGGGGGTGTGCTGAACCTAGCATTCCCAACTTCCTGGTTGTGGACGCAATGTGGCCGCTGCTCCTCCTGCTGCCATAGGCTACTGGAACTTCAAACTCTGGGCCGATAAGAAACTCTCCCTTAAGTTGACTTTGTCAAACATTTTGTTTCAGCAATAAGAAAAGTAACTATCATAGAAGAGACACTTGTTTTCAAACAGTCTTGGACGCCAGGAATGCCACGTTCAATTGCTGTCTGGATTGGTTTCTAGGCAGGTCTTTCCTGTTGACTTACAGTCACCTTCTCCCTCCATTCTCCCACTGCCATCCCTCTGCTCACACTTCACAGGAGAAAAGGCTGTGGATGAGGCCTCTCTTTAGAAGGACACAAGCCCTACTGGAATCCACTGAGTACTCACAAATCTAATACCTAACTCCTCAGACACTAAGGAGGGAAAGATTTTTTTCCCCCATACTCAGAAAAAGAAATATGTGTGAGTGAAAAACCCTAAACTTCTGTTACAGGCTTAAGTATGCCACCCCCTACCCCCACAAACTCACACTGAAGTCCTAATTCCCAGCAAACCTCGGATGTGGCCTTGTTTGAAAATGGAGTTATTTTAGACATACTTAAAAGGAGGTCATCCTGGAGTAGGGTGCCCCCTTAATGCAATACAACTGGTACCCTTATACAGAAGGGGAATTTGGACATGGGCACACAGGAAGGATGTCATACAAAGAGAAAGGCAGAAATTGGGGCAATGCATCTATAAAGCAAGGAAGGGTGCAAGCAAGTACCAGAAGCTAAGAGAGGCACACAATGGATCCTCCTGCAAGGCCCTCGGAAAAGCTAATCCTGTCCTATGATGATACCATGGTCAAGGTTGGACTTCAGGACTCCACAAGATTAAGGCCATCCCTGCTTCTGGAGCCACATGGGTCATTACTTTGTTTCTGCAAGGGGGGGGGGGGGGATTAACACTGATATGGTTGGCGACCTTGGGAAAAGATACCAAGTGCATGATGCCCAGCCCAGCACCTTCCAGTACTGTCTTTGGAAGCATACCATCTCTGGGCCTTACCTCTTCTCTGGCCCACCCCACCCCAAGAGCTGGCAGCCCTGCACATGGGAAGGCTGGCAGACAACCCCATCTGGTCCTCACTTCTAAGCCTGTTCTCCATCTAGCTTAACCATAATAATCTTAACATTTTGACCTCCATCTGTCTGAATTTTGTGTTAAACTCATCAGTTGGCTCCAAACTCTAGGAGGACAAGGAGGCAATTAATTATCACCACTCACACCCCCACAGTGATCTCCGTTCATGTCTTTTCAGCCTCACAAGGCCCTATCCCATATGCAAGATATTTGTCTCCTGAAGCTACGGTGTAACTGCATCCCCAAAACTTCAAATGTTGGAAACTCATTTCTCAAATACATATGACACCTATGTGTGATGTCTTTGCAAAGTAATTAGGATCTCAAAGGTCACCAAGCTAAGTCTCCTACGATGCCAACCTACGCTCTTAGACCTCCCAACCTCCCAAACCATGAGATGAATAAATTTCTGTTCTTTATAAATTATCTGCTGTCATATATTTTGCTATAACAACATAAAATACACTAAGACACCTGGCTATCCACAAAGGCATATTAATCTGGAAAAACAAGAGTCCAATTGAGGTATTCTAAGCAGAAAATCCTTTATTGTTTCAATAAAGCCTGAAGCTGGGAGATGATTGCATCAGTAATGTGCTAGAAGCACTTGCAGAAGGGCCTGAGCTCAATGCCCAGAACCCACATAAAAAGTCAGGTGTGGGAGCACACACATGTAATTCCAGGACTTCAAGAAGGAAGAAAAGAAACAGAAGGATCCTTGGGCTTGTTGGCCAGCAACACTAACCCACTAAGTGATCTCCAGTCCTAAAAAGAGACCCTACCTTAAAAACCAAGATGGAGCTGGGCAGTGGTACTACACACCTTTAATCCTAGCACTCGGGAGGCAGAGGCAGGCAGATCTCTGTGAGTTTGAGGCCAGCCTGGTCTACATAGAGAGATCCAGGACAGCCAGGGCTATACTGGGAGACCCTGTCTTGAAAAACCAAGATGGACAGCTCCTGAGGAATGACATCCAGGTTTACCCCTGGCCTCTACACACATGAACACAAATGTACACTTGCACCTTGACACACACGTGCACAACGCCCAGATGCACACATAACAATAATAAACAAATGAATACAGTCATGGTGCTGTCCTAAGAACACAAGTCCACTACACAAGAAGGAGGGAAGAGTGATGTCTCGGGGAAAGGTCTAAGAGGAAAAAGTTGGGTTCCCTGATGGTGACAACCATCCGGGCTATGGTAGGCCTGAGCTTTCCAAGCCAGATGGAGGAGTACTAGGTGGTGGTGTGTGTCAACTCGACACAGAGTCATCAAAGAGGAAGGAGCCTCTGCTAAGGAAATGCCTCTTGAGATCCAGCTGTAAGGCATTTTCTCATTAGTGATCAATGGGGAGGGCCCAGCCCATGGTGGGTGGTGCCATCCCTAGGCTGCTGGCCTTGGGTTCTACAAGAAGGTAGGCTGAGCAAGCAATAGGAAGCAAGTCAGTAAGCAGCTCCCCTCCACGGCCTCTGCCTCTGGGATCCTGCCCTGTTTGAGTTCCTGTCCTGACTTCCTTCAATGATGAACAGCAATGCTGACGTGTGAGCCAGATAAACCCTTTCCTCCCCAACTTGCTTTTTGGCACAGTGTTTCTCAAAGCAATAGAAACCCTAACTAAGACAGGAGGTCAGTCACACATCAAAGTAGCCAAGAAAAACAAGTTCACTATGCTGGGGAGAAACTGACAGACTATTGTGGACTAATTCAAGTATAGCCCTACTTGGTCAGCAACCACTTGGGTGTGGACAATGTTTGCTGGCCTGTAGACTTCAAGCTGTCACTGAGGGGGATGGGAGGAGGGGATGCTCATAGTGTAAACACACTGCTCACCACTCACACCCATTTCTTCTCCTCTTTCCTTGTACCCAACAATCTAGACTTGATGGGCACAGCCAGCATCGTGTGACTTCAGAGCTGGAGAGGATGGAGTGTTTTGGAAAGCACCCTGAGTCCAGGCACTGGGACAGAGGCAGCAGAGCCGGCGACTCATTAACCTCCCTGACAGAGGCAGCAGAAGTTAGTGACAGATCCACAGAAACTTCTACAGCACACAAACAAAACACACAAGAAAGTGATTCCAAATCCTCTGACTCACTAGCCACAGAGCCCACAGGGATGGTTGCCAAGAAGAAAACTCATGCTTGGGAGGCATCTAGAAAGCGGGAGCCTGATGGTCCACACACAGCTGGACTAAAGAGATCAGCTATAGGAAGTCAAATACGTATCAAGGAGGCCTTTGACAACCCAAAGAGCACTCCAGGAGAAGGGGGTTGGGACGAGGATCCTGTGCGGCTGAAGACAGAGTCCAGAAACAGAATTGAAGAAACGACAGAGTTGGGGTGAGGAGGAAAGAGAAGACAGTAGCCATCTGAGGGCACGAGGGCACTCGTAAGTCAACCGCTAAAGTCACTGAAACTTGAAATTAGCAATGTCCCCCAAAATAAAAAGCAGCTACTCTGTAATATCATTTTGATACCTGGCTGTATGCAGCAAACACCCAGGAGTCCAGAATATCTTTATGTTGGAGCATTAAGAAGACAGAGATGGGGGCTAGAGAGATGACCCCATGGTTAAGAGCAAACACTGCTCTCAGGGTCCCAAGTTCAGTCCCCAGCACACGTGCTGGGAACTCCTGCTCCACAGAAATCCCTCCCCTGTGGTTTCTGTGGGCATTGCACTCAAGTGGTACATACCTACACATGCACGCGAGCACGCGCGCACACGCACACACACTCAAAATACAAAATCTAAAAAATAAAGGAAAAAATGATATGAAGACCACAGTCCATGCCTGTCCTTCCCAGCTCAACCACAAAATCGAATCCAGTCAATACTCTACCTTGAACCTTCCTTCTTTAGGGGATCTGATCCTACTTACAAACTGGTTGTGCTCATCACAGTCCTGATACCAAAGGTGAGCGGTTTTTCAAGGACTCACCAGCTCTCCAACTCTGGACACCAGCTGAGTGACCCAGGAGCTCAGATGGATTAACAATGCAGGGGATGGGCAGGCGGGAAGGTGTTAAAGACCTCAAACCTCAGAGGGCAAGAGCTCAGTGCCGTCTCAGACACAAGAGTGCAGTAGGCACCCATGCCTCTGCTTATCCAGCTACAAGTCCAAGGGCAATCATGAACCTTCCTCAGGTTCAATAATTTGCCATAGGGTTAGTATAAAGGGTCTACCTCAGGGACGGTGAGGTGTTAATGTACAGGAGTAAAGGAAGAGGAAGGGATGCTGGGGCTCTGGGGCTTCTCCAGCACATCACCCTGCCAGCATCAACCCAGAACCTTCATTGTCCAATGATCTTTCAGAGGCCCCATCATGACTAAGTCACCAGCCATTGTCATTAGCTCCACTTCCGGCCTCTCTCCCCTCCCTGGATGGGAGGGTGGAGCTGACAGTTTTGGCCTCTGAACACCTTCTGGACTCTGGAGACCAACCCCATCCTCAGGCCAACCAGGCCAATCATCTCGTTAGCATACAAGACAACGAACATTCTCGCAACCCTAAGCCGGGAACAAAGGCCAAATCTGTACTGCTTATGCCATACATCGTGAGAAATTCCGCTCGCACAAATCTAAAGCTCGGACCTTCTCGTCACCTGGGTGAAGCAGTCCGGAGTGATGAAATGCAGACAGGCCTACATTAGTCAGAGGCCGTGCCTGCTCCTTTCGTTGTGTGTGGTGATGGCCTGGGTGGGAGGGGAAGAAATGGGAGCCACAGTGTGGCAGAAGGTGGTGCCACACACGAGCTGACGTCCAGGGACACCCCCACCTGCCACCCATGTGCATCTGGTGAAGGCACCTGGAAGCTTTGCCAATCCTCAGCAAAGCTATGGCTAGTCAAGGCCACCCTACGCCGAAAACATTGTGGGAGACCTTGGCAGTGACCCAAGACAAGGACTTGAAGGAACCATTCAATTACAATAAAAATAAGTATCAGTTATTGAACAGGCCTGTGCCAGGCACCACATATGCATCATTTATAATCACCATTATAAAAATGGTAATGACAATGGTGGACTTATTTCACAGATGAAGACACAAAAGCATAGACACTAGGTGACCTGCCTCAGGCCACACGGCTGTGAATGATGGAGGACATCATCTTGGGTCACATTACATCATGCCACCCTCCTACACATCCTCTGAAGTATGTTTAGAAATGGGTTTGTTTGGGTTTTTTGTTTCGTTTTGTTTTGTTTTTTCTGAACCACAGTAGGCTAAAATCAATGGACCCTAAAGCAGATGTCATGGCTGTACCCACTACACTGGGATCAAACTCTCCCTTGCCAGTTGCTGGAAGCCAGAGGCTCTGGAATGCCACACAGGCAACTGCACCCCATGCTTCAACCCACAAGACTCAGTGTGTAAAAGACAGAGTGAGTGGGTCTTGAGCCAAGAAGCCACAGCCAGTTTATTTTCATCTCAGAGTTAAGACAGCCAGCACCAGGTTGAGGCTGAGAAATGCTCCTTCTAATTAAAACTTTATTTTCATACTCATGTCGCAGCGTCAGCATGGAAAGCCTCATGGCTTGTTCTGTGGTTTTCTAAGAGGAGGCGGAGCTACTTCTGGGGACAGCCTCTCCCATTCACTTGGGAACAACCAGAGAATCTGCAAAGATGTGTTTCATACCCAGGGCAGGAGAGAAGTCTGCAAAAATGTTGAAGAGAATTAAATTAGAAGCACCAAGAGGAGACTGTGGTAACCCCTGATGATACTGTAGCAGGCACTTCCTGCTGGTGGGTTCCGCATATCCGCTGACAGGGGTCTCAGAAATCGATAGGAGGAGACATGATGGCCCTGTCCCATCTGGCAGGACAACAGAGCTCAGCAGGACTCCAAGCCCATCCAAGGAAGCCTTGGGGAAAGGACGCAACCCAGGATGTTACAGACCTGCTCATTGCTCAGAAAGGAATCAGGAAATACCCTGCTTTGGTCTGGGTGCTCATGTCCCCCAAGGTATATCAAAAGCCTCCCCACAAGTGAAGAGGGGTCTTTGGAGATGATTAGGTCATACAGGTACAATTTTCATACATACAACTGGTGTCTTGTGAGAGAGTCCAGACACCACCGTCTCACTGTGTACCATGTAAGGACACAGGAAAAGATGGAGGTCTATGAACAGGAAAGCAGGCCCCGAATGGCTGTGCATCTGCCAGAACCAGAAGTGCCCTTGCACTTCTCAGCCTCCAAACTGTGTGACTTACAAGATTCCAGTCTGTGGCCTATCCTGCTCCATCAGCCTGTGGTGGTTTGGGCATGAAATGTGACACTGTTTGCGTAAGATGGTGAACTATTGAGAGGCGATCAGAACACAAGCGGGACCTCACTGGTGGCCTGTGCATGGATGAGTTCAGAACGGAAAGGCTATTGGGAGGTGAGACCTGGTTGGGGGAAGTAGGCACCAGGTGCATACACCTCTGCTTCCAGGCTGCCACGAGATGAGAGCTATCAGACCATGCACTGAAAGGTCTGACGCCAGGAGCCAGGGTGACTCCATCCTTCTTTAAATGTCTACCAGGTGTTTTTCAAAGCAGAAAAAAGCTGTCTGACACACAACCTGAATAGACTGAGAACCTAGAAGACCACGTCCCTGGACACCTGTCACTCCGCATGTTCTCCCTTCTGCGAAGAGGCCACAAGGCACAGATGGTACACAGACCCCCAGGAGTGAATGTAACACACCATGTGTCCTGCTGGCTGAATCTACCTCAGAGTCAGCACGGTGGGCAGCCTCCAAACCTGACACTCCTCCTGGGGAAGGACCTGAAAAAACAGCAGCTCCAATCACTGCCAGAAACAAAATATGTGGGGAAACCTAAAACACAGGTTACAACGGGTTCCAAACCCTTCCCCACCACTACCTAGCTCAGCCACTAAACCGCTCCTCAGGGTCTATAGCACTGATGTCCTGTAACCTCAGTTCTGTCCATTCAGGATGAGAGCCTACAGACTGTCTAGGACCCTCCAGAGTCTTCTCATTTCTAAGACTCCATGCTACAGACTGTGCGAAATCAAAACGTTTCCCCAAAATCCACTGTGAATCTCTACCCTTCAAAGTGATATGAAAAATGGAGTCTTTGGTAAACCAGGGGTGGCAGTGTGTGCCTATAGTCACAACACTCAGGGGGTAAAGGCAGGAAGGTGAGGAGAGGGCTGGAACCATGTTCAAACCACTTGAAGAGAATTGGCCACGAGGCTCTGAGGGCTCCATAATTATTGGTTCCGATACCTCGACAGAAGCTAGAATTTCCTGGAAAAGGAATCTCAGCCATGTGCTTTTTAGATCAGACCAGCCGTTAGGGGACTATGGTAAATTGAGGAAGGCAAACCCACACACTGCAGGTGGCACCATTCCCTGGGGAGGGGCTCCTGGAATGAATTAAAGAGTGGAAAAATCGAACCAACCGGAATCCTAGCATGCATGGACTAACGTAAGGCTCTTGTCTGCTGAAGAGATATGACCAGCTGCTTCAAGTTCCTGCCTCCTTAATTCCCACGTGGTGTGGGGCTGTAAACTGGAAATTTGAACCAACAAACTCTTTGTCATTTCAAGTTGCTTTTGGGTATTTTATCCCAACAACATGGGGGGGGGGACTGAAATTAGACACCAAGGGGCTACTTCATATTGCTGGTTTTTACTCTTTTTGGGGGGGCCTGCCACCCGGCTCCCAAATAAATCACACACAGAAGCTTATTCTTACTTATGAATGCCTGGCCTTAGCTTGGCTTAGTTTCTTGCCAGCTTTCCTTAACTTATTCCGACTGCCTTTTGTCTCTGGGCTTTTCCAGTTCTCTTACTTCTGTAAATCTTACTCCATGGTTCACTGTATAGCTGGGTGGCTGGCCCCTGGAGTCCTCCTCCTTCTCTGGCTTGGCTCCTTCCTCCCAAAAGTAACACATCTTAAAATATTCTACTACAACTTCACCAGGACAGGAAGGGACTGCATCAGCTACAGATCAAGAAACAGGTCCGTACCACAGCAGACCTGGAGCCACGGGCAGGTCCTTCCCTGAATTCTAGGACACATAGTCCCTGGAGTTGGCCAACCTATGATCCTTCTTCAAGTTAACCACGGCACAGCCACAGAGACTTGGGGTGGCTGGAGCTGTGCCTGTCCCAAAGGGATGCTTGTCTACCTAGTCACCAATAGTGTTGTCCCAGATGGCTGTGGGAAGCTCCCCCCCACCGAGATAAAGCCAGGCAGGCCCATCCCAGAGACCTTGGGAAACTCGGCTTCCCAAGTGAACATTTGACAAGGAGCTACTATTGTCATCTAGTGGGCACAGTCCTACAATGTACAAGACAGCTTGACGAAGAAAGAATCATCTAGCCCTAAGGCCAACCCCCATCAGCAAGGTTGACAAACTGGTCCAAGCTACTCATAGCATCTCGTTTCCTTCCACCAAAAACAAGACACAGGAAGGACCCGTGTCGGAGTCAGTCACCAAGACTCAGGAGATTTCCTACCAGGGACTGTTGATGCTGGGCAGTAGACTGGGGGGTCACTGCTCAGAAGAAGCATTCCCAGAACCCCCCTCAATATTAAAACCTGCGGGTGCTCAAGCCCTGTGTGCATGCTACATATCCTTCTGTGCACTGTGAGTCCTAAATGTCATGGAATGTCCACTACACCGTAAATGCCGGGCGGCTGGGATCTGAATCCGAGGATTAGTGTAGTGTAGTCACCGGATGGGAACCAGGAAGTGGCACCTACGTTCTGTGTGGTCCACGTTACACCCTGCGAAGTAAAGCAAAGGCTGGAGTGCGCCTGCCATGCACCAGGCTCTGGGTTCGGCTCTGGGTTCCATCTCTAGTACAAGAGAGAAAGGCACGAAGAAGGTAAAGAAAGAGGGATGGAGGGAGCGGGAGGAGAAGGGAAGGAAGGGGAAGAGAAGAGGAGGGAGAGGAGAGGAGAGGAGATGAAGGGAGGAAAAGGAACAGATCTGTATAAGAAAGAGACGAGACGCTAGCGACGCAGCTCACAGCACACCTGCCAGGTGCTGCTCCTGAGGGATGACACTGCCCTGAGTTTCCCTGCGGGCACAAGCCAGGGAGCGGGCACAAGCCAGGGCCGACAAAATGGAGGTCATCCCTGCCTCACTGGCTCCTGTTCCAGAGGACGGGATACCCTCTTGTGACCTCCGCAGGCAAAACACCCATGCACATAAAATAAACTAAAAATAAATATATTTTTCTAAATTTCTCTTGGCAGTTGTATTACTAACAGAAGAGATAAAAAGAATCTTTTTAATCCCAGGTCTAATGTGAAAATTTTTGTCTAAATAGAGGGAGGGGTAGAATTCCCTAGAAAGCTTGCTTTTTTAATTTTTCCCACAGAATTTGTATTTGCAGTATTCCAGTCTCAGGAAAACCTTCACCTGCAGGGCTGTCCATTATTGGTGGATTGTCTGTGTTCCCTAGGTACTGAGAGATGGCCATGGTCGTGCAGGATGGAGGCTTCTGCAACCAACCTGGTGGGAAATGCTTCAGTAGCTCCATAGCTAAAGAGGGGTCTCAGTAGTTAAGAACGCTGCTGCTCTTCTGGAGGATCCAGGTTCCGTTTCCGGCCCGCACATCAGGTGCCTCATAAATGCCTGTAACTCCAGTTCCAAGGGATCTGACATACTCTTCTGGTTCCTTTAGACACCTGTACAAGGGCCTGTGCACACTCACCAGTGCACATGTGCGTGCACACACACTCCACACACACACCACACCCTACACACACACACACACACACACACTACAACTCACACACACACATGCACGCATGCACATGAACAAATAAAAATAAATCTTTAGCCAGGCGGTAGTGGCGCACGCCTGTAATCCCAGCACTCAGGAGGCAGAGGCAGGTGGATCTCTGTGAGTTCGAGGCCAGCCTGGTCTACAGAGCTAGTCCAGGGCAGGCACCAAAGCTACAGAGAAACCCTGTCTTGAAAAACCAAAAATCAATCAATCAATCAATCAATCAATCAATCTTTGAAAAATCTGAAACTGAAAAGATGGTTCAACAGTTAATAGTGATTGATGCTCTTGCAGACGACCCAAGTTCCATCATCAAATCATGTGGCTGAAAAGCACCTGGCACCCCAGCTCCAGGGGACCTGACACCCTCTTCTGGACTTCAAAGGCACCTGTACTTACAAGCGCACATACCCACAAAACAGACACGCATACACTAATTAAAAAGTAATAAAATGACTGCTGTAGATACCCTAATGTTTCAGGAATCACTAAGATTAAGATACTCAAAACACCAAGTTACTACTAGGTAAGGCAAGGAATAAAATAACTTTTTTTGAGATCACCAGTAAGCCTAGACTTATTCTTAAAAATAAACAACAAACACACAGACAGAGTATCTCTGGCTTCTTTCCAAAGACACCCTAGACATTTCTCTTGTTTCTTTGTTGTTCAAGCTCACATCTCAGGCCCGTGGGACTCAGAGTCTGGGGACAGCCCAGTTGGTGGAGGACTTGCTTAGCTCACACAAAGTCCTGGGTTTGATTCCCAGAACTGCATAAAACAAACATGGTGATACATGCCTCTATCTCAATACTCAAGAGCTGAAGGCAATGGGACCAAAGTTCAGCCAGGCAGATATCCTAAGGCACACAGTGGGCTTGAAGCCATCCAGGGATACAAGAGAACCTATCGATGATGATGGTGATGATGATGATGATGATGATGATAAAGCACACTTACACCCCTTCATTGTAAGGAACTCCAAAGTAAACCACACAGAACACTACATTTCCCCTTCCCTGTGACTGGATCCAACATGGCCATATGACCCAATAAATTAAGACAGGAAGTAGGCTGAGCAGTTTATGGAAAGAAATGTTCTCAGATAAAAACGGGTAAACCAGGAGGAAATATTTGGGTCAGGGGCTGGGCATCTACTGTGGTACCCCAAATCCAGCCATTATCCTTAGAACCCAACAGATACATGCCCCAGGATCAATGAAATAGAAAAAGTAGAACTAATCTGATGTCTTCACTACTGTTTCCGTTGGCTTTGGATACACCCTGTTCAATGCTAAACTCCCAGTGTTTAAGGAATCCTTAATTGAGTCTTGTTTCCAGCAACCAAACCTATCCTATCTGGTAGAAGCTTAGACCACAGGCTGGGATATAACTCAATTGCATAGACAGTTATTGGATCCCCACCGTTGTATAAAGCAGGAGTGGTGGGGCATGCCTGTTATTGAAACACTCAAGTAGAGGCAGGGGTCTGAAGTTCAAGGTCATCCTCAGCTACAAAGCAAACTCAAGGCTGGTGGCTCTGGATACGTGATATCCTATCTCAAAAGAAAAGAGCACTAGACTAACTAACTCTTCTTCCCGAGTCGAGGATCTTCCAACCTCTTAAAGTAAAATTGAAAGCAGAGGTGTCAGGCTGTCTGAGCCGGATCCCTAGCAAGCAGGGAGGTGACTAAAACTTTTGTGCTGGCTTCCTGCCACCACCAACCTGCTTCTCAGCACCCCCACCTTCACACCGTGCCTGTAACTCACCCACAGCGAGCTAAGCAACTGATCTGCTGGAAGCATACAGGAGCAGTAGGAAAGGGCGATTGCCAGACGGCCTCCAGAGAGCAGAGGAGTGGAGAGGGGACTGTAATGATCACCTCCTTTCAGCTCTTCAAAGACCATCAACTGCTAGAAGTCATCCCCAAACTCAGACTTTCAAAGTCAGTTGATGGATCTATGTGACATCGAATTAAAAAAAAAAAGAAATCAGGCTGGAGAGATGGCTCAGAGGTTAAGAGCATCGACCGTTCTTCCAGAAGTCCTGAGTTCAATTCCCAGCAACCACATGGTGGTTCACAACCATCTGTAATGACATCTGGCGCCCTCTTCTGTATACATAATAAATAAATAAATAAATCAATCAATCAATCAATCAATCAATCAATCAATCTAAAAAAAAAATCCTATAAAGCCATTTTTTTTCAATGAGTGGCAGTTTGTGGGTTTCTGTTGCTGTGATAAAACACCATGACGAAAAGCAACTTGAAGGAAGGAAAGGTTTATTGAGCTTACAACTCTCGGGTGGCACTCCATCACTGAGGGAAGTCAGGGCCGGAGCATGGAAGCAGGAACTGAAGCAGAAGCCATGATGCTGCTTACCGGCTTCTTCTTCGCTGCTTACTCAGCTGCTTTCTTACTCAACTCAGGACCGACCATCTGCCAAAGATGGCACTACCCACAGTGGACGTGGTCCTCCCAGACTAAACCATGAGTCAATAAATGCTCAATGGACTTGACTATGGGCCAGTCATATGAAAGCATTTTTCCACCTGAGAGCTCCTCTCCCCGAAGGCGGCTAGCTTGGGTCAAGTTGACATAAAACCACCCAGCATAGTAGGAGACGCACACAGGCAGCAGAGAAGTCAGTACATAAATCAGCTGCAGACGCAGGAATTCAGGTGGGACTCTCCATTCACAAAACTGATGTAAACAAATAACAGGAGAAAATGACTAGGCTATGTGCATGCAAGGTTTGGGGGTTGGTTGTTTGCTTGCTGGATTGTGTTTTTGTTTTCAGACCAGGTCTTTCCCCAAAGCTCTCAACAAATAACCCTGAACTGATCCTCCAGCCCCCACTTCCCAAATCCTGGAATTACAGGTGAATGCCACCATGCCTGCTTTATAATGTTAGAGACTGAACTCAGGACCTTGTGCATGCTAGGTAAGCACTCTACCAACGGAGCGTCAGTCTTTGATAATGAGCTTCTTAGCCGGGCTATATTCCTATATTCCAATATTAGGAGCTGAGGGAGATGGACAATGAATCTAAAATTAACACGAGGAACTAGATTTAAGATCATTCATTTTACCCAGGAATGATGGTACACGCCTATAATCCCAACATTCAGAGGCTAAGACAGAAGGATCAAGGCTAGGATTCAAGGCTAGCCTGGACTAACAGTGTCACCAAAAAAACAAACAAACAAAAAAAAAAAAACAAAAGAAAAACCAACAACTGAATCCTGCAACAGTGGGTGGTATGGTCTGTAGAAAGGGGCATCTACTTCTGCTTTTACCTAGGGCAGAAGACAGAATGGATGCCCATAGACAAAGACATCCATCTTGTGGACAGGACTAGATCCAGTTCTTTCTCAGAGCTAATTTAAGCTCTGCACACACACACACACACACACCAGGCACCTGCATGGCTCCTCTTCCTGATCCTTCTTCTATGAGTGACCTGTCTATGAAGCAGAGAGAAGAGACATCAGAGAGCAGGAAAGCCTCCCACTCCTGGTGAAGAGAGTTCTGTCCTCGGAACCCACACCAGGAAAGTGCAGATGTTTGGAGGTCCACCACAGGGCCAGGAGGAGAAAAGCACCTTAGGACTGGCCAATGAGAGGCCAAGCCACTTCTCATCTCTGCTCCAATGAGGAGAAAGTCATTATACACGAGTTCCAGCATTCAGAGTCCTGTCTTATGTGCTGCATACCCACATAAAACAGAGTGAGATGTGGGGAAAGTCCAAGCATCACACACTGTCATCAGAGGTGCTAAGGGGCCCTGTTCTTGGGGACAACACACAGAAGTGCGTAGGTGGCCAAGGAACACAACACTGCCAAAGCACTCAGAAATAGGTCTGTGTGTGTGAGCGTGCATATATATAAATGTGTGCAAGCGAGGATAAATGTGTCAGGTGCAGATGTGTGTGGGAATAGATTTATATACATGGAGAGAAACGTATAAAACACAGAGAAAATGTAAACACCGATGGATTAAGGTGGATAGTATATGTCTTATCTAATAAAATATCAGAGGCTAAGTAACTTCTCAAGAACAGAACCTATTGTCTCATAATTCGGGAGACTCTGGGGTAAATCTAATATCAAGTCACCAGAATACTCAGTGTTCAGCATCTCCCACAGTGAAGAACATGATGTCCCTGGCCTGGCAGGATACAGAGGGGCAGGAGCATTGAATGCTGTGAACTTGACCCCATTCCCAGGACAGCAGCCTTCGTGAGTTGCCTGCTCTCATAGCCCCATGTTCATCACAAGGGCAACACTGAACAGTGGGGGGTGGGGGGCCGCACTCAACAACCACAGCAACGTAAGGGACCTTATACCGTCCGCGTAACTCTTCTGTAAGTTTGAAACAACGACAACACAAACAGTTACCAGTAAGGCAGACAGACACCTGTGACTGGTCCGGGAAGTCAGTAATACGCTCCTCGGACCCAGTGCTGGGGAGGCAGAGACAGGAGGATCCTGGATGCTCACTCGCTGGCTGGCCAGCCTCGCCTGTTTGGCAAACTGCAGGCTAGTAAATCGATCCTCTTAATCTGACTACTTGAGTCGTTCCCTGGAACCCACATGGTGGAAGGAGAGAACTGATCCCCGCAAACTGTTCTGACCTCCACACACGTGTGCTGTGTGCTCTGCCTCCCCTTCCCCCCCCCCCCGCCCCGCGCGCGCACACGCGCACACACACACACTCACACTAACAAGGTGTCCATACACATGAAAAAACCTTTATGTACAAGCAGTCAATGGGAGACAGACAATCAGAGAGATGCAGCTATTCGTAGGAAGCACAGCCAGTGCCACATGAGAAACTATAACCTGAACTGACCCTGGGAGTGACAGAGATCTTCTTTTACCTTTTTACACTTTGAACCATGTGACTATATTGCCTACTCGAAGTATAAATAAACAAAACTACTTTGAAAGCTATTGAAAAATATAGAGCAAGAAGGCACTTGGGGGTTTCATCCAGAGAGACACAAGAAGCAGGATAAACGCCACCTGTAGGTGTTTGGTAGGGTGTTGTCCACATGTGACCCCGTCACTGAGCTGGGAGAGTGAGTTGTCTAGAAAGGATTCATTCCAGACTAGTAAAGCTATGGGCTTGGAAAGGCATGTTCTATCAAGTGTCTGCATAATTGGATAGAATTCCCTCATAAAATAAATTATGTCATTTCCTTACAACAGATGATTCCCCACAGCCTTGGTCCCCAAGAGGAATCTCCACTTCTAAGACTTAATCTGGTGACATCTGGTTCATCCGCCCTCCATCTGATGGCCACACCTGCTCCTGGAGAGCCTGAAGGTTGTTGGGAACCCCTCCTCCACAGGATATGCTGGACCTCAGCAGCACTAAGCTCCCCCAGCAGCAGCCAGCCACCCTGAAGAGATGGACCCACAAGTCTCTCCGTGGAGAGCCACTGAAGAGGTTAACTCTAAGCAGCAAAGAGCGCTCAAGGGAGATCAAGGCAATCCCAACACCAGTCCAGAAACTGCCCACCCCAAAGCTCCTTGTTGAACGTCATGCGCATGGCACCTGACCTTCGATGACAACAGAAAGGTAAGAAGGGCAGAGGCATAGCATTTGTCTACCATGTACAAGGTGCTGAGTTCAATCCCCTGCACAAGACAAACAAGACAGACAGACAGATGACAGATGCTGCTGCCTTGAGAAACCAGAAACCAGACAGGTGGAGAGATCATCTGGCTTTCCAGGAGTCAGAGCCCCAGGCAGGGCAACCCTAAGCACCTCTCTCCAAGTGCCTCTGCCCCTTGCCATCTCTCTGTGCACCTGTCCCCCTCCCTTGTCCTCTTCCTCCTTCCTTCCCCCCTCCCTCTCCGCCCCACCCCCAAATCCACAGCCACACTCAGATCCCCTACCGTGGCTCCACCCACAGCCACACTCAGATCCCCTACCGTGGCTCTACCCACAGCCACACTCAGAGCCCCCACCGTGGCTCCACCCACAGCCACACTCAGAGCCCCCACTCTGGCTCCACCCACAGCCACACTCAGAGCCCCCACCGTGGCTCCACCCACAGCCACACTCAGCCTCCACCGTGGCTCCACCCACAGCCACACTCAGAGCCCCCACTCTGGCTCCACCCACAGCCACACTCAGAGCCCCCACCGTGGCTCCACCCACAGCCACACTCAGAGCCCCCACCGTGGCTCCACCCACAGCCACACTCAGAGCTTCTACTGTGGCTCCACACACAGCCACACTCAGCCTCCACCGTGGCTCCACCCACAGCCTCCAGTGTTTTCTGCAATGTTCCCCTGGGCACACAGCGGATGTTGTGCCTGAAAGCCGCCACAAGCACCAGGTATCAGACACATAATTGGGTTTCTGTTTGAAAGGGGGCAAGCAGAGAATGAAAGGGCAGGGCACTGGCTAACAACAGAGGATCTGTCACCCTTAGAACTTCACAATAATCTATGTAGCAAAATACACTGAGCCCTGCCTGTCAGGAAACTGTCAAGGCCCGGCAGAGCGTGTGGCCCAGTGAGGGAGAAAATCATCACAAAGAACCTCAGGTGGGACTGGCTTGCCCCATCCCCCTACAGTGTATCTGCAGTGGCCAAGGTACACTCGAGAGAGGGTGGTATGTGGAAAGCCACTTCAACAAGGATGGACAGCGGCAAAGAAGAAAGAGAAAAACCCACACAATAACAAGAAACCTGGACTTCAGGCCAGCTCTCCGCAGAGCTGGGCCAATCACAACTTCTGGGACCCAATTTCTCACCTATGACACGGAAGTAATGAAACCTACCTGAGGAGGTCCAAGTTGAAAGTGCCTAGCACAGCACCTGGCACACGCAGGCCCTCAGCCCCAAAGGCTGGACTCCTCCACTAATGTGCACCAGACTCACAGCATAAATCCTGTCTTGGGGATCTGAAGAGGTGGCTTGTTGCAGAGGACCCGGGTTCCCAGCACACATGGTGGCTCACAACCATCTGTAACTTCAGTTGTAGGGGGTCTGACACCCTCTTCTGAACTCCATGGGCACTAGGCATGCACATGATGAACAGATACACATCCAGGCAAAATACTCATCCGGATAAAATAAAATTTAAATCTTAGAAAAAAACACTGAATTTCTTTTTTAAAATGTGTTAGTTGAACTGCATCCTAAAAGTTACTATATCAAAGCACTTTTTTCTTTGCATATGTATGTATGTATGTATGTATGTATGTATGTATGTATGTGTGTGATATGTGTATATGTGAGTGTGTGTGCATCCATGTTCATACTTGTGTGTGGAGGCCAAAGAATAATGTCAGATATCTCCCCTGCCCGTCACTCTCCGCCAGCCAGCACACCTGCCCCAGGATGCCCTGGGGGCTAGAGATCTAAACTCTGGTCCTAACTCTCAAGAGCTCCACTTACTCAACTGTATCCCTAGCCTGGTCTGTTTCTGGCCTATCAGCGAACCTCTCCGAGAATATGATCAACCTCTCCGAGAATGTGATCGTATCTGGAAAGAGTCTCTGCTGAGATAATCCAACTGAGAAGGGGCTGCACTGGAGCAGGCTGGGCGTTAGGTCCAGCTGCATTAGTGTCCTTAAAACATACAGGAGAAACAGCCGTAAAGGGAGACAGCAGCCCTGGGAGGAAGGAACAGACCAGAATGATGCAGCCACAAGCCAAGGCTGCAAGGAAGCTATCTCAGGTTGCAAATAACATAAAAGGAGTCCTGTAGAGCCCAAGAAAGAACCAACGTGCCTAACATTTGAGTACTGGACCACGCAGCCTCCAGCACTGTATCAAACATCTGGTTTAAGCTTCCCAGTCTGGGGCACGCACTAACAGCAGTCCAGGAGACAGATGCCCCTTCCTTTCCCGCTCCACTGGCTTCAGGAAGTGGAACTTTTACAAGGATAGCTAACAAGAAACATCCCAGGAAAGCCAATCTTCAACAGCAAGCCTTTGCAGAAGAAGGGGAAACGGGGCACAGCGACCACTTCGAATTAGTCACGGGCGAGGACGCACCCGTGCACACGCGCGCGCGCACACACACACACACACACACACACACACACACACACACTAAAGAGGACGGCTTGCACCACACAGTCCCCTCCAACACTGGTGGCCATGTCTTGTTGAAGAGGACTGGGATAAAGAGAGGCTGGGATTGTGATCCATCTGCTCTCTGTACACCACAGGTCAAGCAGGATGGGAGGAAGCGGGAGGAGCTTGCTTTGCTCAGAAAAGAAAGGATTCTTGGCTCTGAACTATTCAACCAGACCCTTTGATGGATCTTCCACCTCTACCTGGCATCTCCCATCAACACACCGCTGACGGGTTATTAGGACCAATCAAAGCCATGACTCACCTCTAATCAGGAAAAGAAAAATAGATGTATTTACTTGGCCCCGTGGGGCCCACAGGCTGCACAACACCCGTCCCTAGGCAGCTGAAGTAAGACTGAAGGCATGGCCGCCATCTTGTTTATTCTCCTCTCCCTTCCCCTCCCCTCTCCCTTCCCCTCCCCTCTCCCTTCCCCTCCCCTCTCCCTCCCACCAATTCCAGTTTCACTTAGCAGATCCGAGACCTTAGAGGAAAGCTCCAGGGTCAAGGAATTCAAATGTGAAATCGATGACTCAATAGCCCCAGTTCTACTAAGGCTACCAAACCAGTCTGCCGGGTGACATACCTCAGAAGACTGTAAATACCAGCTACAACAGTCTCCTCAGGAACAAGGCGGACTGCTGCCACCCACACCCCCTTACCGAATTCCCCCTTACCTACCACCCCCAAATCTAGGGCAAACGTGAGGAAAACAGACTTTGGGTGGGATTGGGGCTAGAGAGGAGACCATGGTGTGAGGTCATAGGTCACGTGACAGAACCTGCGGGGGCCCCAGTCAGGAAGGTGCCTGGACCCAGACCATCCAGCTGCAGTTCCCTGGCTCACCCTGCCGTCCCAACTGCACTTCCCGGCACAGCTGCCCCTTCTGCTTAGATCGGAATTCTTCAGGGGTTGCTAATCCAGGTGTGCAAACCCCAGGCCTGGCTGATGCCATTCCTGTCTAGGAGCATCAACACGTCAGAGAGAGCAGAGGAAGTTCAATGGCAGTCAGTGGGGCCAAGGAGCCTCCACGTTCAAGCCTCTTATGGGAGTTAGGATTATGATTTGCCTTAAATTTGGAACCAAATCAAACTGATAGAGGAAGGAAAGAAAAAAGATAGACTGAGTAGATGGCTCAGTGGGTGACGGGCTTGTTGTACAAGCATGGGGCCCTGAGTTCAACTCTTCACCGCTCACCTAAAGGCCAGGCACAGCAACCCCCATCTGTGAATCACTGGGGAGGGGTTGGCCCTTGGAGTCCGTTGGCCAACCAGACTAGCCCAATGGACCAGCTTCAGGTTCAGCCACAAACCCTGTCACCATCAAGCGACGTCCACCTCTGTAGTCTCCACATGCGCACCCAAGCATGCAGCACACACACAAAGACGTCAGACGGCAGAGCTCAGGAGTCTTGGCAGATCTCACCAGCGAGGTCTCCTCAGTTTTATGCTTATTCCACGGACAAGAGCTGAGCACCAAAAAGGACCCAAAGTCACAAAACCAGTTTCCATCTGGCTTCCTGTCCCCAGGAAGGCACTCCTTATGCCACCCCACATATCTGTGGTGAACACACAGGTAGGACAGGAAGGCCTGTGACGGCTCCTGACCAACCCCATTGAGTCTTCAGAGACAAAATGAAGAGTGACAAGGACCTCGCTATCTGTGGCCCGTGTGGGGACAACAGCGAGGTCTTGACAATTGCATTCCAGGAGGAATGCAAACTATGTTGAAAGTTTTTCCACTCACTTTTGAAAGCGAGAGAATACCCTGATTCCTACTTCCCCAGAGAGATGAACCCTGGTCCCCAGAGCTCACACCAGGGGGCAGGTACACATCCAGGCCTCCTGCTTGTGTCTATTCTAACAAGTTCAGGTGGTGTGAACACACCTTCTGAAGGATCAACTCCACGATTCACAAGAAAGAAATCTGCCCCAGGTCCCAAACCTGAGAAAGTGGGATCTGCTGAGCCAGAAGTCCGTCCCTTCACAAATGTCGTCCCTTCACAAATGTCATGTGCGTGGAGACTTTGCAGCAGCACTTTCCATATTATTGGAATGGTATGATCATGCCTCTTCCCTCTGTTTCTCTCATGCCAAGTTTCTTCAAGGCCTCATTAAGAGACACCAGTCCAGGAAGCTCAGAGCCCAAGACACACAGCTTTCAGAATGCACGGGCAGAGCTTGGCCACAGACCCCTTCATGGAAGAACTTACTTGGCCCAGAATACCAGACAAGCAGTTGGGTTTTTTGTTTTTGTTTTTGAGGTTTTGTTTTTTTGGTTTTTTTTTTTTTTTTTCAACTTTCAAATATGAGGGATGAACTAAGGCCCATTCCAATTCTAAAATCCTAGGATTAATTCACTAGGCTGAGCATTCCAGATTGCCCAATGGAAGGCTTGGGACCAGCCCATGTCCCTTCTCATAGCAGATATCTGATACGCCAACAGCTATCAGTTTCAGAAAAATAAAAGATAGCTCTCTCCTCTCAACCCCTCCACAATATACTGTGAGCAGAAACCTGAATCTTCCAGAGGACGCACGGCACCTCTCCAAGACACATCGGTGTGACTTGACAATCAGTGTGTCAGCTGTCCTGACTTGCTAAGGGCGTCACAGTTTCTTGCTTGCCTACAAATGCACAGTAGAGCATCCAGGACTATGGTAAACCAAAGTCCACTATGGGCTACATCTGTAGACAAAGGAGGTCTGATTTCAGCTTCACAGAGCCAGAAGAGGGGGTATGTCCACTGAGGCAAGGAATCCAATCCTTGGGGTGACTCATTCTGTAATGCTCTCTAAGGAGGCTCAGAGACATTCTCCACTGGGCCATTTCAGAGGCTACCCTGAAAGCAACGTCCATTTCTCTCAACTCACAAGGGCCAGCTTAAAAAACAAAAGCTGGGAGCCAGGAGATGGCTCTTGCTGGGCAAGCATGAGGACATGAGTTCAGATCCCAAGCACCCAAGTAAAATCTGGCCATGGAAACACGTGCCAAAGGAGACTCCATATCTTCCTCTGGCCTCCACATATGTGAGCGTGTGCATACACAGACATACACACAGGCATACATACACACCCACAGGTGCACACATACATAGAGGTGCATGCACATACAGGTGAGCATATACATACATTCACACAGGTGTACACACACACACAGGTGCACACACATACATACAGGTACACACACACAGGTGCACACATACACAAGTGCACACATATACACACACATAGGTGCAGTCACACACAGGTGCATACACATACACACAGGCACACACACATGCACATAGGTGCACACACACTGGAACTGAAGCTCCTACCCTACTACTATGTGGCAGTGGCTGTCCTCTAACTCATCAGCCTTAGTCTACAGAGTGCCAGTATCTATCAGTTTTGTTTATTTTTTTTAATCACTTTTTTTTTTTTTTTGCCAGAGCTGAGGACCGAACCCAGGGCCTAGCAAGCGCTCTACCACTGAGCTAAATCCCCAACCAGTTTTGTTTGTTTGTTTGTTTGGTTGGTTGGTTGGTTGGTTGGTTTTTTGAGACAGGGTTTCTCTGTGTAGCTTTGTGCCTTTCCTGGAACTCACTCTGTAGTCCAGGCTGGCCTCTAACTCACAAAGATCTGCCTGCCTCTGTCTCCCGAGTGCTGGGATTAAAGGCATGCGCCACTATAGGGCCCTGGAACTCCCAAGTTGGGTAACTGCCGTCCTGCTTGCAGACCTTGACCTTGATGTCCTCCCTATGCTGATGCCCTGCGGGTCTCCACCCTCCTGAATGCTCACCAGAGGTTCCTTGTTTGTGTGTCCTGCATTTGGGCGTTAACAGCTTAGATGCAAGAATGTAGAACATCAATAGGGAACTTCTGCCCTCCAGGGTTCCTCCATTGGAACCTGTATTTAAGCCTGTATTTAAGGTTTCCTCCCTCCTTCAATAAACGGCATTCGGCATCCTACTGGCACAAATGGCCGGCTGTCTCTTGTCTCTGTTTTTCCGATCCACAGCCCCTCGCTGCCTCGGACATGGTGAATGAGTGGCGGTAGCGCGGGCGATACCTCAACACGCCACCACCACCTGGCAGTTTGGTTTATTTTTAAGATTTACTATTTTGTGTGTATGGCATTTTGCACGCATGTGGTGCTCAAAGAGACCAGAGAAAGGCTTCAGATATCCATAAATGAAGTTACAGACAGCCACAAGGCAGCATGTGGTGCTGGGAATCAAACCCCAGTCCTCTGAAGAGTGGACGGTACTCTTAACCACTAAGCTATTCACTAGCCCTGGGATCTGCCAGCTTTGAAAATCACTGCAACACGAACACTTCTGTGGCCACAAAACCTCCCACATTGGCAGCTGACTCAAGGGGGAGAAGAAGGCGAGTTTCCCATGGGAGTGTCCCCGAGTGCACAGCAGCCCATGACTCCCACTAGAAAGGAACAATGCAAAAACCCAGCTTGTCTTTTCTTGGCTCTGATCCCGTGTCATCCCATTCTCCTTTGGACATTAAAGCAGTCCGAGTTAGCCCGAATTTTGGCAGCTTCCATACTCACTAATAACTCCTCAGTTCGGAATTAAAGAAAAAGGTATAGAAGAGTCTGACCCGTCTCCCCAGCAGCTGAGACCTGGACTGCTGTTGTAGTCTTTCTAGAACAGTAGATATCTCCCCCTCCCCACCCCACCTCCCCACCCCCAACACAGCAAGACTGGAAGGGGCCCAGCTAAAGAAATTAACAAGCGTCTACAAGTGTGTATCCGCCTCCCGCAGCCCTGCACCGGACCTCAGAAGCACTAAAGATCAAGAGGGGATCCCCATCACCAGGGGAGTTGAGAAGCAGAAGCTTGGAAGCATGTGTAGGCTGAGAACTGCAGCCTCAGGTTCAAAACCGAGAGTGAACCAAGTTAAATCCCCGCCACTGAACCACTCTCCTCTTGTCTGAGGCTGGAAACTAGCTCAGAAGGAAAGCCTGAGACCCCGGGGTCCATCCTCAGTGTTTAAAACAATCCATTTCCTTGTGTGTAAAATAGAGATTCTGGAATCCACTTTGCAGTGTTAACATACAGAGTAACGATATCCATGTAACAGCTATAGACAAAAGGGTAACATCAGCATGAAGACTGGAACCCAAGACCAGCATCAATGGCAAAAGAAAGAAACAAAGAGACAACTCAATTTTACAACTAGACAGCCTGGCAATCGGAGAACTTACGGGGTAAAGAGGGATGAAGAAAAACATATCTTCTGAGGGCAGATGAATTGGGGCCATTCACAAACCCTGGGAATACTTGACCTAACATGATTGCCTCAATCAAGTCCATTCTGGAAGCCTCAGAATGAGGGCAGCACAAGCCGAGTGGAGATTTCATAAAGAAGAAAGCAGTCAGAGCATCAGCATTACCTCGTCAGATGTTTCAACTTAAGCTTTCTGAGCCACGAAGATCTTCAGGGACAAGAGAAAAGGACCGATCTGCTCTCAGCCACACAGCCTGCTGCAGACAGAGCTCTGATTACAGCCCAGCCCAGGCACTGACTGTGACAGCCAAGTTCAAGGTTTCCTGCCCGTCCAACTACCTCCCTTCACAGCAGGCACTACCTAGGGCTCAGTCTGCCTTCCAGTTAAGAACTCACTCGAGTTCCCTCCTTGTTCTCTCTCTCTCTCTCTCTCTCTCTCTCTCTCTCTCTCTCTCTCTCTCTCTCTCTCACACACACACACACACACACACACACACACACACACACAAATCCAATAACCAATAACCAGAAAAGAGTACAGTTGGGTAGGACAAAGTTCATTCGCATAGATGTGTAAACATCATGAGCATCATCTTGGGAACTCTTCATTAATCCTGAATCCATCCAGGACTAACTCCCTTGAACTTGGCTACCAAAGAGTCCTCACATACGTGAGACCATACAGTCTTTCTCTTTTTGTGTCCTGTGTCTTTAACTTAGCGGAACATCTTCAAAGCTGTCCGCACTGAAACACTGTGAGAACCTCATCCCTTCTCCGGGCAGAGCGACATGTCATTGTGTGTGGCGCACTCTGCTCATGAGTCATCTGAACTCATGTCCTTGTACTTGTGTGACAACCGCCTTGCCTAATAAGCCACCTCACCAACTCTGTTTAACTTCTAAAGTGATGTATTGTTTTAAATACAGTGCTGAGGATGTTGCCCACTGCAAGAGACCTGCCCTGGTACACATGAGGGCCTGGGTTCAACTGCCAGGACCTCAACATGAACCGGAAAAACAAAAGGGTACTACACTTACTCATAACTACAGTTAATTAAAAAAGTATGATATCTTTTGCATTTGCTCAATGTGTAGCAAACACCCACTCTTGGATTAAGTGGTGGGAATGTAACCAATTGTGGATAAAGGTTACCTATCTTCTTGGGGATTACAGCAGTGGTTCTTAACTTTCCTTTCTTTTCCCCCTTACATTTTTCAAGACAGGGTTCTTCGCTCTGTGTAACAGCCCTGGCTGTCCTTGAACTTGCTTTGTAGACCAGGCTGGCCTCGAACTCACAGAGATTCTCCTGTTCCTGCCTCCCAAGAGCTGGGATTAAAGGTGTGCAGCCCACAAGCCTGGCAATTCTCAACCTTCCTGATGCTGAGACTCTTTGATACAGTTCATGGTGTGGTGACCCCAACCATAAAATGATTTTCATTGCTACTTCTTAACTGGAAGTTTGCTACTGTCATGAATTGCAATGTAAATATCTGATATGCAGGATATCTGATATGCGACCCCTGTGAGGGGTTGTGACCCACGTTCTGAGAACCACTGGGTTGCAGGGAGATGGGACAGACAGATGTCAAAACACTGCAAAAACTGCAACACAGCGTGATACAGACAGCGGTTAACTCATGGCAGCAACTCACCCGGGCAGTAACTCACCCGGTGAGGAGGCATAGCAGGACAATGACCCAGAGCAGAGCTACCCTGCTCTCCAAAGGACCTACGTTCATTCCCAGCACCCACATGAGAGCGCACAACCATCTGTAACTCCAGTTCCAAGGGGAATCTGATGCCCTCTTCTGGCCTCCACAGGCACTGCATACACATGGTGCACAGACATATGCACCCATATGCATTCAATAAAAATAGATAAATCTAGCTGGGCGGCAGCGGCGGCGGCAGCAGTGGCAGCAGCAGCAACAGCAGCACACACCTTTAATCCCAGCGCTCAGGAGGCAGAGCCAGGCATATCTCTGTGAGTTTGAGGCCAGTCTGGGCTACAGAGTGAGTTCCAGGAAAGGCGCCAAAGCCACACAGAGAAATCCTGTCTCAAAAACAAAAACAAAAACAAAAAATAGATAAATCTAAAAAGAATAGTTTTTAAAAGACAGGTTGAAAGCCTAACCCCTAGAACCACAAATATGACTTTCTTTGGAAACAAAATCTTGGCAGAAATTGGGCTGACATCATACTGAATTCAGATGGGCCCCCTTCCAATGACCGGTGTCATTACACAGAGGGAAACTGGGTGGCGACAGACCCCGGGAAGGACGTGTGAGGATGAGGGCAAAGCTGCAAACCCTGTGAGCCACCAGAAGCCTGGGTGGCAAGAAAGATGGTCCTGGCAGGAGGCAGGAAGGACTCTTCTCTAGGGCCATGGAGGAGGTGCAGTGTGGCTCACGGATAGCTTGATCTCAGCCTTCGGAACTATGCGATCAGCTTCTATCCTTTGAAGCCAGTCCCATCTGTGGTACTTCATTAGTACAGCCCTGAGGACCTATCTATCCAGGAAGAAACATGGAAAAGGTGTAGGCTAGGGTTCGTGTGTCTCTTGTCTCAGAACGCGGAGCGAAGAGTCCGAATTCTGGACCCCAGTTCCAACTTGAAATTTCTATCCAACTGGCCCTTACCTTAATGACCTGGTAAGGAAGCCTTCAATTTGAAACCAAATAATAGCACATCCCTTAGCTACACTCACATCCCAACAGTGACCAGATCTGGGTCTCAATATCCTCAAGGGTTATTTTCTTTTTAAATGAACGCACCAGGGGCAGTTCTCAATTACCCCTGTGGGTGGGCAACGGGGGCACTCTAAGTATTTGGGACACACTGCAGGATGTTTACCAAGCTGGGCTAAATGGTGGAAACTCAGTGCCCCCACGCTCCACCTAGGTATAAATGCCTCAGCGTATTGGCTAACAGGAGATAGCCAAGTCATAGAGTGAGCACCCTCCTATGTCTTGAGATGCAAGTCTGAACATTTCTGTGGCGGAGCTGAAGGGAGATAAAGAACACTCACCAGCATTAGTGGACTGACTGCCTGTAAGCCTGGCCCGCTGAGATTGGGGGGGGGGGGTCACCCAGGACAGAATCGCCCACCCACAGAGCGGCCACTGCACATGAGTGCCTCACCTCTTGGGGACTGAAAAGCCCTGTGCATGTAATGTGGAGATCAAAAGCAGATACTTCCCAGCACCAAGGAGCAAACCCAGTTCTCTCCCAGCCTTGCAAAGCCCCCGGGGCCCACCTAAGGGCCACGTGAGCACTAAGTCACCTGCCTGGCACAGGCACCCCCTCCTACCCACTCCACGGGCACCCAAGTGTTCCAGCACCCATCACTGCCTCCCCCGCCACTGTCAACACAAACACCCACACCCAGGCAGGAAGCAAAAATAACCAGGCGCCTCATGGTATGCCTCATCCCTCATCCCTCCCCAAGCTCGCTCTCCCACACCTCTGGAGGCACCTGGAGGGAGCTGAGGAGGGAAGAGACAGTGGGCAACAGGTCCACCCTGTGCCTTGTCTATGCCGTCACTAAAGTAGGAGCCCCTTCCTCGTGAGAAGCCAGAATTATGTGTTGCTCTCCCCGGGGCAGCCCCGCCACCTGCACTAACAGTTCCTTCTACCAGCCAGTTCCTAGGTGCCTGTCAAACCTGGATGAGTCAGCCCATAAATGACTCCCCATTCTCCAGCTGCCCCAGCCTGAGACATGTGTTTATTAATTCCAAGCATGGGCATTAGTGGCAAGGCAGGAAAAGAGGAAAAAGTGAACCCTCTTCCAGAAACTCTCAGGCCAGACCCAGCATCTTCAGGAGGCTCCATCACCACAGGCATCTGACCCTGGGCTGGAGGTGACGTGTGTCCCCTCCACAAAAGGTGCAACTCAAGCCCTGACTCCTACCTAGAACCTGTGACTGTGAGAGGCTGGTGGTAAGGGAAGCAAACCGAACACCAAGTACGGTCCCGGGGAGTGGACGTCTGAAGTTCAAGGCCAACAGGAGTCTTTCCTCCAACCTCCCAGCAACCCAACCTGAGCCAAATCATGACCTCGGTGCCTCAGTTGCCCCCATCTGTGAATAGTATACGGCGACCACATTGACTCATCAGCTATGAAACCCACACAAAGTAATATTAATGAAGTACTGAATGCCTGCCACAGACGCCAAGCTAAACCAAGTTTTTATCAGCCCTAACCAAGGGCTATATCACCAAGATATGCTCGTCTTCATCAGATGGTGGCATCCCCCCAAATCCTGGACTCTGAGATTCTCCAGAGTTCCAAGAATAAAAGGGCAGGGGAAAAAATTTAATAATAGCAAGAAAATAACCTTAAATTATTAAAAACTCAAGCTTCAACCTGGTTGCTAGGGAAAGGGGGAAAGAGTTTTAAGAAAATCTAATTGGAGAATCCATGTGAAGCGGCAGCTGGAACCTACAAGAAACACAGAAGAGACTCTATCCCTGGTCAGAGGTACACAGGAGGACTGCGCTGTGGTCCAGTGGCAGCCACAGACCGTGGAGATTTGCGTGATAGGCGTACCAGGATATATAACACAGAAAATGCTTTCCAAGACATTGCTTTTGTATGGTTTGCGTGGTGGAATCTTCTCTGCCACCATTTCAGTCCTTACGTTGAGTGGCTAAATGGCTCCAGTTTGGTTTGGGGGTTTTTTTTGTTGGAGATGGGGGTCTCATTATGTAGCCCAGGCTAGCCTTAGAGAACTAAGCCCAGGAGAACTCCCGATCTCCTGCCTCTCCTTGACACATGCTGGGACTACAAGAGACTGCTACTATATCAGACTTACAACGTGTGTGTGTGTATGTGTGTGTATGTGTGTGTGTGTGTGTGTGTGTGTATGTACAAGTCATCATGCATATGCATGCATGTGAGTGTGGGAGGTTTACATGTGTGGGGGTGCACATGTGTTCACATGTATATGGAGGCAAGAAGATAAATGCAGGTATCATTACTCAGAATGTCACTGAACTCGCTTGTGCGTTTATGTGGTATATATAATGAGTATGCAGGTGTACACATCCATGTGAGCACATGAAGGAGACGTTAGATTTCCTCTTCTCTCACTCTCTACCTCATTGTCTCACTGATCACGATTTCAGGTAGGCTGGCTGGCTGGCTGGCTCCTGGAACTACCTGTCTCTACCAAGTAATACTGGAAGTATAGGCACACCCGGCTTCTTTTCCATAGATGGTGGGGATTCTAATTCAGGTCCTGCTTGCACAGTGTCAGTTGTCAACTCAATGAGATGCTGGGGGTGCGGGGAGGGGTGTCTTGATTGACTTCACTAAAGTGGAAGACTTGTCCACTGTGGATGGCACCATTCCCTGGGCTAGCATCGTGGACGGTATGCAAAGGAGAAAGCAGCTGAGCTCAGCCTTCATCATATCCAAGCTTCCTGGCTTGGATGCAACATGACCTAAGATTCCTACTGAAGGATTTCACTGCCATGATAGACTGTGCCCTTGAACTGTGAGCCACAATCTAATTCTTTCTCTTTCAAGCTGCTTTTGTTGGGATAGTGTGGTGGTTTGAAAGAAAATGGCCCCCAAAGGGAGTGGCACTATTAGGAGGTGTGGCCTTGTTGGAGGAAGTGTGTCATCGTGGAGCAGGCTTTGAGGTCTTTTTCTCAAGCTTCCCTCAGTGTGACAGTCAGTTGACTTCCTGTTGCCTGCAAGATGTAGGACTCTCAGCTCCAGTACCACATCTACCTGCACGCTGCCATGCTCCCCATCATGATGATAGCTGACTGAACCTCTGAAACTGTAAGCAAGCCACCCTCAATTAAATGTTTTCTTTATAAGAGTAACCATGGTCATAGCGTCTCTTTGCAGCAACAGAAACCCTGAGACAGAAATTTCACAACATCAACAGAAAAAGTTGTGAGACAGAAAGAGTTGTGAACCAGCTACACCAGCTCACTCCCCGCCCCCCATCCTATTTTTGAGAAGGAGGTCTCTCATTGGCCAAGAGCTCACCCATCAGGCTAGGCTGGACATCTAGTAAGACGCAGGGATCCACCTCTCTGCCAGAACTGGGACAGTAAGTGCATGTCACATCACTTGTCTTCTTCATGTGGGTTCTAGAGATCAAACACACGCTACCTACTGACCTCCTCAGCCCCCGCCAGTTTTCTAAAACCAGCTCAACACTAAATAAACCAACAAGTGCCAAGTGACTCATACTTTCAAAAGCGCAGACTTTGCCTCTGTGAGACCCTTCCTGCTTTCAGTTTCCAAAATATTTAATTACAACCAAATTCTGAAGAAAATGAACAGAGCCTGTTTCCCAAAGGCAATCTCCTCTAAACATGGTGTTAGTTTACGTTTCTGTGCACAATTAGCGACTCTTCTACTGGCTGTAACAACTAACTTCCCCACCTCAATTAACCCAGTCTAGAAACTTCCTGCAGGCATGCACACTGCACGCTGTCTCCTAGGTGACTCTAGATCTGCCAAGTATCATCCACCACAACAGGGGAAGCTAAAATGTTCTAGAATAAGCTACATCAGACTAGGGGGGTTTTAAAAGGGAAAAAAGAGAACAGAGCAGGCATGGCAGCCCGTGCCTGGAACCCAGCACTCGGAAGGCTGAGGAGAAGGACCAGAAGTTGAAAAACCCATTCTCTGCACTATGCAAGTCTGAAGCCAGCCTGGGCTACACGTGACCCTGTCTCCATGAACAAACAATGAGCAAACAGTGTCTCCAGAGGGCTGACACAGCTCTGTCCTATATTATCAGCAAGGTTTACATCCACTCTTTCAAAACATCATTCTTAACTCTTAATAGAAGCATCTGATTTTGTTTAATCTGGATTTATACATGTGATCACACACACATATGTATATATACATATACCACACACACACCATACATATAAACATTCTATGTGGGCAGCAGAGATGGCTCAGAGGTTAAGAGCACCAACTGCTCTTCCAGAGGTCCTGAGTTCAATTCCCAGCACCCACTTGTTAGCTCACAACCATCTGTAATGAGATCTGGCGCCCTCTTCTGTATACATAATAAATAAATAAATCTTTTTAAAATGGTTTAAAAAACATTCTATGCATCTGAGGCTATTTTCAACAGTTGGTAAACAGGAGCTTTAACCCTCACAGTAACTCCATGAAATAAACTTTCTATATTATGCCCATTTTACAGGTGAGGAAACCAAGACTCAGAGAAGTCAAGTCTCAGCACCTGAGCTGCCTGTACAAACCCACTGAGCTCTCCTGAGACTTCCCTGCTCTCTGACCCCATGCTCACAGCTAGGCAGACTTCCCTTTTATAGACAGGGTTTCAGTATCACTCCAGCTGTCCAAGAACTCACAGAGACCCGCCTCAGGCAGACTCCCTCCCGCGCGTTGAAGCGACCATGCTGAAATGTAAATACTTCATGACCACTTACAGCACTCAGGAGGGGGACCTCAGGCTCACTGTCTGGTGAGTCACATGTCTCCCACAGTTAGCGATACCCTCAGTCACCACAGAGAAGCTTGTACATCCATGTTTATGGCCGCTGTGTTCACAATAGCTTAAACAAAAACAGAACCAGCCAAAAGATCCATCTGTTGATGGATAGATCAAGAAAACATAGAACATACACATGATGGCATCATGTTCACACACACACACACACACACACACACACACACACACACACACACATACACGTGTGTGTTCATACATTTATATGAAATATGCCAGGCTCAGGAAGACAATAAGTTTTCTCCATTGACTAATGAGATAGATCTCATACTTCAATGGAGCAAAAGAGATAGTGTATGGTCTAGAGAGATGGCTCAAAGGTTAAGAGCCCATAGAGCTCTACCAGAGGACCTGAGTTCAATTCCCAACAGCACCCATGTCAAGTGGCTCACAAACAGCCTGTAACACTAGCTCCAGGGCATCCGACGCCCTCTTCTGGCCTCCTTGGGCACCTGCACTCATATGTATGCACACATGTACATACCCACACACATATACACATATTTAAAATAAAATCTTTTTTTAAAAGAGAGAGATGGTTTACTCTGAAGCCAAATAAAGTGACCATGGCCCAGGACATAGATTTTTTAAGTTTTCCCAAATAGCATGTTCCAATGATGTAGCAGTCTGGTGAAGTTTTTAGAATAACGCAACAAAAAAGTCATAACACAACACACATTTCAAATACAATGGTGGGTCCAGCAGATAGTAGGAAGGAGGTTTACAGCTAAGTAGGGACAGTTCTGCTGCAAGCTTTAGACGCTGTCTCGGCATCCTTAACCTTTCAGTTGGTGGAAACCAAAGGTCTGTGCACACCTTACAAAGGATTTATTTACCTCACAAAGACATTAGGTTGCACTCAGAGGGCAATGGATGGCCATTACACAGGCTAAAGATGCCCCAACTTAATTTGGGGCTAGACTTGCAATATTCCAACCTCTCTACACCACTGAGGTTCTAGTCTGTCAATCAGCCGTGGAATTCTCATTCACATCTCTCACATACAGACCCTAGATCTCAGTGTGTGTGTGTGTGTGTGTGTGTGTGTGTGTGTGTGTGTATGCACGTGTAGCAGGGGGGCCAGCAAGAAGGGAGGGGTGGGCAGTGGGAACCAGATGAATAAGAACAAAGTAAATGACAAACACCTTAATAAGCCCAGTATTTTACATTCTATCTTTTTTTAAAAAAATTGAAAAATAAGTAGTATACTTTAAAAGAAATTGGGCCTCTAGAAGTCCAGACAGTTTGTGGAGAGCAAATAGCTACATTTATTCTAAAGGAGTCTATGCATGAACGCCGTCTCTTGGTAGGCTCCACTACTACCCAACCCGCCCTACTTACAAAACCAGAGTTCCCGTGGAAGAACTTCATGGGGGTGGGGGCTTCTAGGTGGGGAAATCCCTGTTTCAAAAGCTCCTCCTCCACCCCCTCCCCTTCCACTTCGGGATCTAAGGCTCGAGCTTGAGACCAGGCTATCTAGACTTTGCATCAAAGACTGCTGTACCCAAAGGGAATGCAAACCCAGGACTTAAAGTCCAAGCTGTTCTCAGCTGAGAAGGTAAAACTATGCAGTCAACCGGTTCAGCGAGGGAGCCTGCGAATTCTAGGCTTCTGCTCTTAGGATTCTGAAGGTGAGCAACCAACTCCTCGGGCCAAGAATGCAACTGAGCAAAAGAACAAACCCTTTTGTTACAATTATTTTTTTTTTCCTTTGAGATGGAATCTCACTTTGTATGGAATCTCTTGCTAGCCTGAAACTCACTGTGTAGACCAGGCTGGCCTCTAACTCAGAGATCCACCTACTTGTTCCAAGTGCTGGGCTTTTGATATGAATTTTAATACCTTAGTCCTCAAATTCTCCAGGATGATTGGCAGCAGAGGCTGGAGAGCCTGGAGAGCAGTGGTTCTCAACCTTCCCAATGCTGTGACCCTTTAATACTGTCCCTTATGTTGTGGTGACCTCAACCATAAATTATTTTTGTTGTTACTTCACAACTGTAATTTTGCTACTGTTATGAATCATAGTGTAAATATTTTTGGAGAGAGAGGTTTGCGAAAGGGGCTGCAGCCCACAGATTGAGAAACCCTGTTGTTCAGCCAGCTACAATGACCTCTGCCAGAAGCAAGCTTCCTGGGGCCTGCATATGGCTAGAACCATAGGGTAAGTCCCACTACGTTCCAGAAAGCTCCTGTTAGGAGTTGGGAGACAGTGAGATGAGACAATCACTTCCTTCCTTCCTTCCGATTCTTGTTGGTTCTACCACAAACAGCTTCCAAACCCACCTTTGAGGCTCTGACCCAAAAGCTTCAGGGAGTCAAGGATCCGTTCTCAAGACTGGGGTAAAGAACACTGTTAGCTTGCAGAGAAATGTCTGCACTGTCATAAACACCTACACAAGATGGCTCTACCCTGAGGTATGTCTAGCTCTCACCTGCATGCAGCTCAAAAGAGTTATGAATGTGGCCCACCGTCAACTCATACACTTATTTAAAACAGGACGTGTGTGTGTGTGTGTGTGTGTGTGTGTGTGTGTGTGTACACGTACGTGTGTTTCTGTGTGTGCAAGTCCACTGAACATTCTTCTGGTTTTCACAGCACTCATGTGGAGGTCAGAGGTCAACCTTAGGAGTCAGTGCTCTCTTTCCACCGCGTGGTCTCAGGAATGGTTGTCAAAATCGGGAGTAAAGTACCTTAACCACTGAGCCATCATTTTTGTTATTGTTGCTTGTTTGCTTGTTTTTGTTTTTTAATTTTATTTATTTATTATGTACACAGAAGAGGGCGCCAGATCTCATTACAGATGGTTGTGAGCCACCATGTGGTTGCTGGGAATTGAACTCAGGACCTCTGGAAGAGCAGTCGGTGCTCTTAACCTCTGAGCCATCTCTCCAGCCCCCACTGAGCCATTTTACTGGCCCTGATGACATCATCTTCCAGTGTAAACTCAGTGGATGAGAATGCCAAGTCGTGATGTCAAAGGTTGGGTCCACCTGAACCTAGACCAAAGCTCTCTCTAAAACACGACTCCTCCAGTTTTCCCTTTTCTTCACTGTATAGCCAGTGCTCAGGTCTCCAAAAGTGAACCCTACCAACAAACCTTTCAGTTTGTCTGGAATGCCCATCCTTTGTTTGCCTAGTTAGGAGAATCCCGTATTCTCTGAACCCCACTGAGAACCCCCCTTTCTAACCTCTAGGGTGAGTTACCCTCTCCACCATGATCCCAGTACACAGGGATGCTCAGAGTGTGGTGCCTGGATCAGCAGCATCAATTCCAAAACTGTCACCGCCCACCTGAAACCTGCTCAATGACAATCTGTGCTTTACCAAAATGCCCAGAAGGGGTTCTGATAGTGCTCCTACTTGATCCCCACTGTATAACTAGGGATCATTTAAAAATGTCCCCTGTTCCCCTCCCTTCCACCTTCCAGCCTTCCTTAATTGTCTGGTTGAAGAGAACTCCTGAAACTTCAGGCAGGTCTTGTTTTTGAATAATCCTATTTCCATTCACCAACCTCTGTCTCACGAGTATTGAACAGATGGACAATTCTGGTCACATTCAAAAGACATACTGAATAGTTAAGACCTACCTCGTCCCTTGGGAGAGCAAGTCCCCAAGAGACTAACACATCAAGACACCTTGCAAACATGCACATGTGGATTTATATAATGCATTAGTTCCACAACTGGAAAAGGACATGTGAAATGAGCAAGTGTACCAGCCAGCCAGCAGCCTTCCACCTCCACATCCAGCACACCCCAGAGAAAGGCCCAGGAATTCTTCAGACTGAGACCAGAATTTCGATGAAACATGTCCCTTGACAACAATGAGCACATGGCTCCCATTCATGGCCATTAACTGAAGTTGTTCCAAAATGCTAGCTGTGTGCTGGGGTGATCCTAGTTGGTGTCTTTGACAGCTCGATGGGGACAGTGGAACTGAACCACTCCCAAGAATTACCAAAGAAAGGCAATTCCGTAAGGGTAATTAACCAGAACATCTGGTGTGATGTCTTCTTGCCTCATCAGAGCCACTATCTCAAATCTCTACTTGCAAAACTCAACACACAAGCTGGTGAGATGGCTCAGCAGGTCAAGGAGTTTGCTACTAACACTGACGACCTGAGTTCAGTCCCTGGGACCCAAATGTTTGAAAGAGAGAATCAACAACTCCAAGTTGTCTTCTGACATCACACACACACACACACACAGAGAGAGAGACAGAGAGAGGCACGCATACACAGAAAATAAATACATTTTTAAAAAAGAACAACGGGTGGTGATGGCACACGCCTGTAATCCCAGCACTCGGGAGGCAGAGTCAGGCGGATCTTTGTGAGTTCGAGGCCAGCCTGGTCTACAGAGCGAGCTCCAGGAAAAGTGCAAAGCTACACAGAGAAACCCTGCCTCAAAAAACCAAAAAAAAAAAAACCAAAAACAAAAAAACAAAACAAACAAACAAAAAAACCACTATATTAGTTCTACACAACTTGACCCATTGAAGGCATAAACAGACAAAAGCACAGGACACTTGTAACCATCAGACAATAGGTCCTAGGATTCTCTCTCACCCAGGCTTTCTGCCAGGCCATATGTGGCACAATGCTGTGGTTAGAGGCCACAATTCCAATGCACTTCTCAGAGTGTTCCATTTCCAGTTGGGAGATGCCACTCAGCATATAAGGTGTGCCTAACACACTCAAGGCCTGGGTTTGATCCCCAGCACAGAATGCAAACAAAAAGCAGGGCACACCCCCGGCCCAGGGCTCTGGGCAGTCACCACCTCGTCCAGCCTTCGGTCTTCTCACAAGAGCTTACGCACATGTGAAGATTGGTAAGTGAAACCGATTGACTCTCCACCTTTCAATCTGTCTTGACAGTACATTAGGGGCCCTCAGCAGACATTCTAAGATGCAAAAAGGAAAAAGATGTTTGCCTCTTACAACAGGCAGCTGGGAGAAGCAAAGATTGGATCCCTGCCCAAAAACCTTGGGAAAGCACACGCTTCCTTGCCAACACCTTGATCTGAACATCGACTTTGGACATCTGGCCTCAGACCTAGGAAAGAATGCTAATACAGTTTTTGACCACCAAATTACGGCTTAGGGAACTAATACCCTCATTAGTCACTCCCTTCATTTTTCTCAAAAGCAATGTGCACGAGCCTGGATTATCGCCTTTGTGTGAACAAAGCGGGCTGGACTCCTGGGTGGAGCAACATGCTCAAAGCCACAGGCTTGGATGGAGCAAAGCCAGCTATGGACACATCCATGCCACCTTCTCAAAATGCCTTCCTGGCCTCAGTGAGCAGACATGTGGGTGGCTGGCCTTCAGGAATAACGTGGGAAACAACTGCCTCAGTAACATCATTGTGGGGGGGGGGGAGACACAAAAACAAACTCCAATTTCAAGAAACGAGACAAAGTAAGTTCAGAACACCATCCATCAGAAGAACATGGGTGAAGCGATCCCAAAGGCACTAGCTAGCATTCAAAGATCAAAGACACCTACTGTCAAAAGGCCCCAAGTAACTCGTCACCCATCACTGCCCTCTACCTTCTACTCTCTTTTCAGGCATTGATGCTCTTGGGGTTTTGATGTTTGACATCTTTAGGTTCACAACTTTGGATCCATAGTCCCCACCTTGTGGCACTGCTTTGGGAGGTTATGGAATCTTTGAAAGACAGGGCCGGGCTAGGGGGCATGGGTCACGGAATAGGCTTTGAGGGTTCATGTCAACCTCTCTGCTCCTGAACTGCCATGGTACGAGCAAGCAGCTGCCACCAGCTCTGGCTGCCACAGAGCTGCCTGCCACCACGCCATCCCCCACCATCACGCCATCCCCACCCAGTCTCCATAAACAAGCATCTTCTAAACCACTTCACATGATCTCATTGATCACTGAAATGAGCAGAGGAGCTCACAGAGATATGTAAAGAAAAGCCACAGGGGTTGGGGATTTAGCTCAGTGGTAGAGCGCTTGCCTAGCAAGCGCAAGGCCCTGGGTTCAATCCTCAGCTAAAAAAAAAAAAAAAAAAAAAAAAAAAAAAAGCCGCAGATGGCCCTCCCTGAGACTTCTTTCATATCATAATAACCCCAGAACTGCTGCTTAGAATCCAGGAGTGTATGTTATGTGTGCGGCCCTGTGGTGCTCGTGACAGGCTGCTGCTAGATCCCAGCCATGGAGGATTATGGGTAGTGAAGAGTCTCACTCAATACATCACTCACCATTCAAGTCTAAAATACACCTCCACACGTCCCTAGAACACCAACCCTACTGATCAGTTCCATTAACTATTGGTGGAATGTATGAAATATCATCTGTTGAGCTAGTGTGGAGATCATGATTCTAGCCAGGGCTGGGAAAGGATGTAGGGACAGCTACCAGAAGGACATAGTCGCCTGTGGAATAATCACAACAAGCACATGAAATGATTCTCAACATCTATAATCGTAAGGGACATGCAGATGCAGATCAAGCTACAACAACGTGACATCATTCCACATCCACGGTCATCATCAAAGCACGGGGGGGGGGGGGGGGGGGGGGGGGGGATACGTGTGGCAGGGATGTGGAGAAATCGGAGCCCTTGTAGTACGTCGGAAACAGCACATGGCGCATCAAGAAACTCAATACAGAATTTCACTGCAACCCAGCAATCCCAACTCTGGGTGAAGACCTGAAAGAGGGAACTTCCTGAGTGACAGAAGCCCTAGCCACAGACGTCAATAGCTGGAAGGATGGCTGGAGAGATGGCTCAGTGGCTAAGGACAATGACCGTTCCTGCAGAGGACTTGAATTTGGCCCCCAGAACCCACACTGGACAGCTAACAACCGCCTATAACTGCAGCTCCAGGGAATCCAGTGTACTCTTCCAACTTCTGAACATATCTACATTCCTGTGCACATACTCTCACACGCATAATAAAAAATAAATAAATTATAGCACGAATCCTAATTGGTCTTAATAATAAAAACCCAAAGCCAGACATCAGGGTAAACGCTGAAAGATCAGAGACAAAGGAACAAGCCACAGCCACCTCTCACCTCACCAACTCCTCAGCTGAAAAGGGGCTGAGCTCCTGTCTCCTCCCACCTTATATTCCTCTCTCTGCCCAGCCATATCACTTCCTGTCTCCACCTCCCAAGTGCTGGGATTAAAGGCATGAGCCACCACTGCCTGGCCTCTATGGTTAACTAGGAGCTAACTCTGCCCTCTGATCTCCAGGAAAGCTTTATTTGTTAGAGCACAAACAAAGTACCAATAAATCTTTTTTGTTGTTGTTTTGCTTTAGTTTTGTTTTCCAAGACAGGGTTTCTCTGTGTAGTCCTGGCTGTCCTGGAACTCGCTTTGTAGACTAGGCTGGCCTTGAAATCAAATAATCTGTCTGCCTTTGCCTCCCAAGTGCTGGGATTAAAGGCATGCACCACCACATTCAGCTAATAAAAATTTTCCCCCAAGGATGGAAGCAACAATGTGTCCATGTAAAGATGACCAGAAAAAGAAAATGGAAGGTAATTCTGACACACACTGCAACATCGATGAAACCTGAAGACTCTGATGTCAAGTAAAAGAAGCCAGGAGCAAAGGCCAAATATTATACAACTCTAGCTCTGTGATACAGTCTGCAGAGTCAAACCCTGAGATAGAGAAAGATGGTGTCCAGGGACTGCGTGGAGGGAAGAGAAATGGAGTTAATGCTGCATGGATGCCAAGTTTCCATATGGGAAGGAGAAAGTTCTGGAAATGGGTGGTGATGGCTACTTTGTAGATGTACTTAGTGGCAAGGAACCAGACATGAAAAGTGATTAAAATGATACACTGTATCTCAAACATGGTTAACCACAATAAAAATTCTGAAATAGTGCAACAAGTATTTAAAAGATGGTGTGGCTAGGTGTGGCTCAGTGGTAGAGCACATAGCTAAAACATGTCTCTGGGTTCAGTCCACATCAACACACACACACACACACACACACACACACACACACACACACACGGGCATGCAAGAAAAATAATGGGATTATGGGTAAGGTTTTACTCCTGCTTACTTTTGAGTCTTAAATTTCCATTCGTAAGAGCTGGGGACACAGCTCAGTAGAACAGAGCCAGCTGAGATGTTCAAGGCCCTGCATTTGATGACCAGTGCCCCAAACAGGGGGAAAATACTCGATTCAAATTTCCCTTCATGCGTCGGGCAAGGGTGGTGCATGCCTTTAATCCCAGCACTTGGGAGGCAGAGGCAGGTGAATTGCTATGAGTTCGAGGCCAGCATGGTCTACAGAGTGAGTTCCAAGACAGCCAGGGCTACACAGACAAACCCTGTCTTTAAAAAAAAAAAATCCATTCATGAAATTTCTCTTTTAAGCACACATGTCATCGGGTACCCAAAAGGAAAACTGCCTGTCCGAGGCGGGCCAGCTCATTTAGGGTCCACAGCCTGAGGGATTCCTGGGACTCCTGTAGCAATGACCTTTCCCACTTCTGTAATATGAATTATCACAAAGTGGAAATCCAGTACCAATTCCATGTTTAGGAAAGCCGTTCCTTTCAGACAGCTGAAGCAACATGGGCTGCCAAAGGCACTTCGCAGCAGCAACCCTACTAGAGATTTATATTGCTTATTAACATAAAGAAGCATTATGTAATGTGAGTGGTGGCCACAGGCCTTGAACTCCGAAGCTGAATCCAACTGGCTTTACTCTCCAGTTCCCAGCACTGGGCCAATTAAAAACTCCCTGGGCCTCTGCCACCTCCTCTAAATGGCGAAGAAACACCTGCCTCATGAGGTAACCATAAATCCTGGAACAGACCTGGGCCTTAAATGTGTCGGGGGCTTAGGCACTGTGAGCATGAACGAGCTCAGCCTGCCCCAGAGCAGGTGCACGCTCAACAACACCCAATGCTGCCTCTCACCCACAGCACACTCTTACACCAACAGCTTTCTATGTGCATAGCCTAAAACTTCTTTAAAAGAGATGGGTGTTCTCTCTCCCATCTGTGGGTTAGAGGTTAACATCCACAAGCTCACACACACCAGCCACACTTTTTACTGCCCCACATCTAGCCCTCAATTTATTTCTTTCTTGTTTTTTTAATAGATGGAGACTTGTGTAGTCTAGGCTGGTCCTGAACTCATGTAGCCATGAACACCCTTAAACACCAGATCTTCTTGCCTATACCTCCCCAGTACTGGCATTACAGGTGTGTGCGACCACAACCAGTTTATCCAAGGCTGAATATTGAAGTTATGAATACCAAGCAAGACACAACCCCAATGCAAGGCTTACACTTAATTACCACAACTCTGCTACCTTCTTTAAAATGAAAGCTTCATGATAAAATTCTTTAAATGGTGTAGGTGTGTCTCTGTCTGTCTGTCTGTCTATAGGTATATACATGTAAGTGTGGGTGCTTACAGAGGCCTGAGGATCCCCTATAGCAAGAGTTACGGAGGGCTGTCACCTGCCTGATGTGGGTCCTGGGAACCAAACCCAGATCCTCTGCAAGAACAGCAAATGCTCTCGTCAGCTGGGACATCTCTCCAGCCACGCTTAGTCCCTAAAGTTCTTCGTGAAGCTGGCTTCCTACTTTATGATCAGGTAGCTAGAAACTGTTGAAGGGCTGGCAAAATGCCACCCAGTAAGTGTCACTGAAATTCAAAATGAAGTTTCTCCAGTTTTTCCTAACCATCATTCAAGAGATCCTGAAAATCTAAGCTATAAAACCCTGAGTCAATTGCTCAAGCTCTCTGAGCTCTGGCGTTCACGACACAAATGAGAAAGTGAAACAGACGTGCACCACTGGGCCTCCCCAAGGAGTTCTGATTGTGAAGAAACCACTCACTGTGTCGCCACCATGAAGTCATTAAGCACGCTTGTGTGCCACGGAGAGGCTCTTGCCTAAGCGGAGCCCAGACATCAGGCTCGTCTTCATTATGAGCGATTCGTGAGTTCTCTAAAAGGACGATACCTGCACAGATGTGCAGCAACACCTGCACAGATGTGCAACAACACCTGGAAGGCTTTTTCCCCCAAAGGAGTCTTGTGAAAAATAGTTTGGGGCATATGAGATCACTGGCAATCAATCACAGACAACGCTGAACACAGTGATAACCAGAAAGTTTCTTTTAATTTCACCAATTTAAATAACAAATCAGAATGTCTCTTTCCTCTCCTGTTGACATGCCCCAGAATAAGCTACAACCACAAATTCTATCATTTATCTTTGGTCTGGGTTTGAGGAGGATTTTTTATTTTTATTTTGTTTGGTTTGGTTTAGTTTTTGAGACACAGTTTCACACAGCCAAAGCTGGCCTTGAACTCACTATATAAAGAGAATGACTTTGAAGTTCATCTACCCACACCTCCTGAGTGCTGGGATTTTGGGCATCTGCCCTCCACAGCTAAATCTGCCATTAAAATTTAGAAAAGTCACACTTTAGCATCCAGTTGTAAAATAAGTTTCGGCACAATGTGAAGGGACAGTCATCACATAAAGCTTTAGGTACCACAGTCATGGTTCCCAACACTGGTGCTATGCTGTGTTGTGTTGTTGGGGGAACGGGGGTTGGTTGATTGGTTGTAAGTCTGGGGTAGGGTTTTTGGTTGGTTGGGTTGGGTTTTTTGCTTTTTGAATTTTTTCCCATTCTATCATTTATGTATTTATTTGTGTGTGTGCATGTGTGTGTGTGTTTGTATGTGTGTGTGTGTGTTTGTGTGTGCGCGCGCATGGGTACACACAGACCCCCCGCACTTGTGTGAAGTCAGAGGAGAACTTGTAGGAGTTAGTTCTCTCTTTCCACCATATGGATCTTGGGAATCAAACTCAAGCCATTAGGCTTGACAGCAAGTGCCTTTACTTACTGAAATAGGAGTTCACTCTGTAGCCCATACTCGTCTTGAACTCATGACCATCCTCCTGCATCAGCCTCTTGAGTGCCGGGATTACAGACATGAGTCCCTATGCCCAGCTCCAACAGCATGTTTTAACCCCTTTGCAAAACAAGATTCTTACCTGCAAAGAGAGATAAATCAAACCTAATATGTAAGCTATATTTATCTTTCTCTTTACAAATGGCGTCAAAGAACAGAGCTACAGCAATGAGGCATAAGAAGACACAGCGTGAACCTTTCCTGGGTGAAGTTTTCACTAAAAATAACCTACTGAAGTGAACTGTTAACTGGTTCGCTGCTGTCACGGAGAAGCCCCAAGCAGTGCAATCTCAGAGAGCTGGGAAAAAGGATGTCCTTCTGGAAACAGCAGCAATCAGCAATCAGCAACCAAGAGTAAGTAAGGCGTCTGCACCACCCAGGGAGGACTTGCAGATACCTGGACTTGGAAACCCAGGGACACAGGTTATCACCTCAGAGCGACAGCACAGGACACTACAGTCTCAAACACACGGCCAGCCAGGAGCTTGGAGGCTCCAGCTGGCGTACACCGTTGTGTGATCTTGCACCAGGGTCTTTCTGGGCCATGAGTTTGTTCATCAATAAAGCAGAGATGATCATATTCTCAGCCCACCCTCCAAGCATCGTAATTCCCATGGCCTAGATAAAAAACAAAATAAAAGTAAGTAAGTTGAATTCCGGACCCAGCACCCACTAGAGAAGCCCAGAAGCAGGAGCCGACAGTCCGTTTCCTTGCTAGATAGCCACAAGTCTTTGCAGCAGGGAGGACTTCAATTCTGAGAGCTTTGGAGGAGGAAGACAGACAGACATCAGGACCAATCAGAGCCTGCCCGAGAGCTAGAGTTCTGCAATACTTGGCGCCCGGGTGTCAGTAATCACTTTATCAGGAATGGTTCTTTAGCTGCCCCATCAGGGTACATCCAGCATCACACACAAGTCACTCACTCCTCCCCATCTCAGTGGCACAGACTGAGCACCCCTACTCTGAAAATCTGACATTGGAACTCTCCCCCAGGGCTGGAGAGATGGCTCGGCAGTTAAGAGTACTGACTGCTCTTGCAGAGGACTCTGGTTCGTTCCCAGAACACATAGCTCACAACTTCCCTATAACTCCAGACCCAGGATATCTGATGCCCTCTTCTGGCCTCCATAGGCAACCACACTCACACACACACACACACACACACACACACACACACACACACACCTGCATATACTTAATTAAAAATAAAAATAAATCATAAAAGAAAACACCTTAGGGAGAAGAAGGGGGAGATAATTATATTTTAATTAGATTTTTTTTTTTTACTATAGATAGATAGACAGAGATATCCCTACAACTTTGTGAGTGTGGATTGCAGAGCATTTGGGGGGGATAAGGAAAGCTGAACTGGAAACATCTATGCAAATATTCCAAACACTAACATGCTGGATAGTTTTATGTTAACTTGACACAAGCTATAGGCATCTGTGAGGAGGAGGGAGCCTCAGCTGAGAAAATGCCTCCATAAGATCAGGCTGTAGGCAGACCTGTTAGGCATTTTCTTAATTAGCGATTGATGAGGAAGAGCCCAGACATTGTGGGTGGTGTCATCCCTGGGCTGGTGGTTCTGGATTCTATATGAAAGCAGGCTTGAGCTGGGTGGTGGTGGCAGTGGTGGCGCACGCCTTTAATCCCAGCACTCGGGAGGCAGAGCCAGGCAGATCTCTGTGAGTTCAAGGCCAGCCTGGTCTACAGAGTGAGATCCAGGAAAGGATCCAAAGCTATACAGAGAAACTCTGTCTTGAAAAACCACCAAAAAGGAATAAAATAAAAAAAAAAAAAAAGTCAAAGCAAGCTGAGCAAAGCCAGGATGAGCAAGCCAGTAAACAGCTCCCTTCCATGGCCTCTGTATCAACTCCTGCCTCCAGGTTCCTGCCCTGTTTTGAGTTCCTGTCCTGACTTCCTCAGTAGTGAACAGCAATGTGAAGTGTAAGCCTATAAACCTTTCTTCTCCAACTTGCTTTTGGTCATGGTGTTCCATCAGGCAGTAATAACCTGAGTAGTTACCTTGGTAGTAACTAAGACACCTAACGAACTCCAAAGTCTGGCTTCAAGCAAAAGCAATTCAAACTACAGCTAATCAGCTGTTGAAACAAAAAGCACTTACTGGTTACCTACTCTCAGGGAAATGAAGATGAGTAAGACACTTGCTGATACAGACCTAGCAGGCGTTTTTTACCAGCTCCCTTTGTACCTTGGTGAATTACTCAGTTCAGAGAGGATTTCTCAAAGTACTTCTTGGGCAAGGTACTTCCAGAGGAAAAGTACGGGGCTAATACCATCCAGTCAAGAGCTTCCTGTCCCCTCCATATCTCAACCTGCCACTCATCACAAAACCCAAAGATGGAAGGAAGGTCACAGGGGTGGCCAAGTCGACCCCAACAATGAACTCTCCTCTCCCAATCTCCACCTTCCTGATCTACTGAATTTCTCCAAGGTCAAAGCCCTGCTCTCTGGAGGTAATTTTTCTCCCAAAGAAAGTTCTCCTTAATACCAGGACCAGAGAGTGGGCACCATGTCTGTTGAGTCCAGTGGCCTGACAGGCTGTTTTCGAGATGAACATCACAGGGTTGGCATATCTGAGATCAGAAAGGATGTTCAGAGTAGAGAGATCTGTGCTCCAACCACACAAGAGGTAAAAAAAACCTCCTCATCAACCTCAGCATCAGCTTCAACTCAGAAAGAGAGACGGATATGGAGGAAGCCTGAAGACAGAAGAGGGAGGGTTCAACAAGCAAGATATTCCAAGGAACAGGAGTCACGGCCACACCCCAAGCAGCTCACCTGCAATTCAAACATCCAGGGTGAAAATTCAGTTCTATTCAGCATGCCCTTGTAGGAAACACACGGAGCGGAAATCCCTCAACAATGTTTCAAACAGATGCTCAAGTCCAGTGATGGTGGGAAGCAGAGACAGTGAGGAGCCCCATCCTCACGGGGCTAAGGAGAGAAACCGGATGCAGAAGGAACGATCTGAAGTCAACAGCCCACGTGACTGTGGTCCGCTTGCTGCTGTCAGGGTTAAGGTTCTGAAGGAGGCAGCAGGCTCATCCAGGCCCATGGAGGGCAGAGAGGGAGGTGGTGGGCACATACTCAAGGCCCACAGAGGGCAGAGAAGGAGGTGGCAGGCACACACTCCCACATCTATCTCGGAAGAAGTCTGCTTTATCAGAATTTCCTTTAGGGGAATTTAAGACCTTGTGGGTCAGGGCTACATGCCCAGTTCAGGCCCAGGAGGAATAAATAATAAAGGACACATGTTTCTCCTCCCTAAAATAGATCCTCCTCAAATGTGAAGCCAAAGTCACCACAAGGTGGCTGCACTGACAGGTGTTTGGAAACTTAAGACTCCAAAATCTAGCGTCACCTCTCCTCTAACTCCTGGGGACATTGCCAACTCCCTGCCCCTTCCCACTCAGGGGCAACCCAGGCAATGCCATGCACACTGCTGCTCACACAGAAGGGACCCACTCTGCTCCGCTCTGTCCGGGATGTATCCCGTGGCTAGTCATCATTGACCCGGCCACCTCTCTGCTTCAGCCCTTGCTTATCCCAGCCATGATCAACCCAAGCTGAGCTCGATTACCATGTGAGCTACAGAGTAAGACCCTGTGTAGGAAAAAAAAAAGCCAAAAGCAAAACCCATTTACAACAGACTACTCCTAACATCATCTCAAGGGGCAACAACCACATCTGGTACCATCTCCCAGGGGCTCAGATATTACTGTGAGCTACACACTGCTATTTTACAGACAAAATTAAACAACTTGGTCAACATTGCCAGCAACTCTAACCCCCAAATGCTCCTTCTTCACCTTGAGGCTGTTCTGTCTCCCATCGGGAGCGTGTAGATTTAAAACCAACAAATGAAAGCAGTGAGTACTCAGGAGCACTGTGTGGCTATGGAGTGTCTAAAACACAGAGCTTAGAGAAGGCCAGCAAATACCTACAGATCCACAAACCACGGGGCAACCCAACAACCAACCCCCGCAGCCTCGTGGTGAACAGACTCCTGGACCACAGGCCTCTTCTAGTCCACGGTGAGCAGCCAGCTGCCTCCACCAGCTGTTCAGCCCCATGGCCTGTCCCCAGAACTAACCTCCAGGCCCCTGTACACCTGGAAGGAGGCCTCACATACCCAGGTTACGGTGGGGCTGGCTCTGCTCCCGAGTAATGAATCCAGGAGTTAAAACAATAAACAACCCCTATTAATTCTCAAGAACAAGGAACAGGGCTTCTCAGTTCTGGCTCCGCTCTGGTTTGTACCCCGCAGGGCAGCAGCCCTGGCCGGTTTCACTCCAGATGGCGGTTTGTATTTTTCCAGGCAGCATACCATCTCCCAGAGCCTAGCCTCACCTTCCTCCCGCTCTTTAGGTTCTCCCAGAATCCTCTCCATCTGTGCCCCGTGTGCCCAGAGCTTTACAACACCTCTGAATTCACTGCCACCTACGGATTTCATTAGCGGCCTGTTTACTGCCTCCTCCTCTGTATGGAAGAGCTTATTAAGCAGAACCAGGCCTCCACCAGGCCTGTGAGGACTCCACCCTGCTCCGCTGTCCAGTCAACTCCCTCACCAGAAGAGAGCGCGTGCACAGCTCCCCTGCTACACATCTAAGCAGGCCCTGGGCCAAGGCAGGGCCATGCTGGGAGCCCGCACAAGGCACTGGGGTAGCGTGAGGGGGCGCTCCAACCCCTGGATCCTGCCTTGGTGAGAGGAGACTGGTACAAGAGGGACAGAAGAGGCCAATAAAAACATAAAAGGACACAAGAAGCTAAGACCTCAGGAGTGAAAGAAAAGGCATAGGATAAGTCCATATCCCAAAAGGAAAAAAATGGGGAAGGGAGAGAAAATGGAATGGAGACTTAAGAGAAAGGACAAAATGGACAAGAGGCAGAAGAGGCAGGATAGCAGATAAACGATCCACTGTTGTATCAACTACTAACTGAATATATTAAAAATACTACTGAATATCCATATCCATGCTCTGACCTACAGTCTAGGAGTTGAAGAAACGTTAGATCTCTAGGGAGATGGCTGGTCGGTAAGCGCGGACCACGCGGCAGAGCACCTAAGTTCAGGTCCCTGGCATAAACGGTCAATGAAGAAGCTTGTGCCTATCACTGAAGCACGGCACAGGCGGAGACCGGAGGGTCCCTGGAGCAGCCAGTCTAGGCAAATCAGTGAGCCCCAGATTCAGTGTGAGACCTCACCTCAAAAAATGAGCCCAGGGAGACACCTAACTCAACATTTGGCCTCCACATGCAAGCACACACATGTGCATGTGCACCTGCATACACACACACACACACACACACACACACATATATACATGTAGACACACAGACACAGACATACACACGTCAATATGTATATATACACACAGACACACAGACACACATGTCAATACGAATACATATAGACACACACAGACTTACACAAAATCTCTGTCATTACAAGGATTTGAACCTCTATGAGGGAAACAAACCAGCGGCCAAGGGAAGACAACAAACGGGAAGCCAGCAGCAAACAAGATAGCCATGTGATCCTTGTGCACGGAGCCTTTCAATGAGGTGACGGTTCATTCTGACCGTGGAGACAAGTGGAGACCACACAGACCACAGACTGGAAATCACTCCAGCACCCATGTACCTATGAGGGGAAACCTACAAATCCCGCCGCTGTGCCAAGAGTGTGTGTGTGTGTGTGTGTGTGTGTGTGTGTGTGTGTGTGTGCGCATGTGTATCAGTGTGTGTGTCTGTGTGTATATCTATGTGTATACATATTGATCTGTGTGTGTGACTGTGTGTGTATCTGTGTGTGTGAGTGTGTGTGTGTGTGTGTGTGTGTGCGTGCTGTACAACTGGCTTTCAGACGGTGATTAATTTTCCCCAACTATTTTGGGGTCTTTTGATTACTCTGGCATCTTTATTCTTCAGTATTTAAAGGGGTCAGGTAATTACGTGTGTGGCACTGTTATTACTCATGGAAGCCCCTGAGATCATGCCCTACTAGTTTTCAAACTTTGCCAAATTAATTTTGCATCAGAAAAAAATTCCTATTTCCAAGCAGCTAGCTATGAAAACGCACTCATTAGAACCTGCTCACTCTTCTAATTAGTCTTCCCACACCCAGGCTCCAAACAAACATGTCAGGTCGGGAGAGCGTCAGAATTGCGGGATTCCCAAAATAAGAACAATGGGGCTGTCTACATCAGCCGGCCCTTGGTCACTGTGACGAGCTGACTAATGAGCCAGCTATAATGGACACATTTGTGATCCCAGAGTTCTAGAAGTTGAAGGAGGAGGACCCTGAGTTCAAGGCCAGCTTGGGCTACCTAGTAGAATAGCGTTGTCTTAATAAAGGAAAAGAGAAACAAAGACACACAGAAAACCAGACAGAGGATTCACTTTGGCTGTCTCTGGAGTTCTTGCCCATGGTCAGGGGCCCTACTCCTTTGGGCCTGTGGCCAGACAGCATTCTGAGCATGTTAGGTGCCCATGGCAGAGAAAAACTGCTCACCTCTTAGCCAAGAAGAAAACAAAAAGACGGGCTGGAGAGATGGCTCAGAGGTTAAGAGCACTGGCTGCTCTTCCAGAGGTCATGAGTTCAATTCCCAGCAACCACATGGTGGCTCACAACCATCTGTAATGAGATCTGGCGCCCTCTTCTGGTGTTCAGGTGCAAGCAAGCAGAACACTGTGTATAGATGATAAATAAATAAATCTTTTAAAAAAAAGGAAGGAAGGAAAGAAAGAAAGAAAGAAAGAGAGAGAGAGAGAAAGAAAGGACCATGAAAGCGAAGAGGGCAGACGTGTATTGATCCTCTGCAAGGACACACACCTATCACCCAAAAACTTCTCACTAGGGATGCCTCTTAAGGGTCCCATCCCATCTCAACAGGCTACTTTTGAGACTCCACCTTTAAGACATGCCTTTGAGGGACACTCATCACCCAAACCATAGCAACATCCTTCCATGCTCTACCAAGAAAGGCTTTCTCTAGACCAAGGCTGTCCAAAAAACACATAATTTTAAATTGTCTAGTAGCCACATTTAGAAAATTAAAAGATTAAGTGGAATTGAATAATCTACTTTATCACAGTGAATGATAAGCAGTATCACACCAGCACATGGTCAACACTAAGAGTCAGCAATAATGGGTCCTACATTCTTCCCTTTCTTACTAGGTATCCTAGTTCGGTTTCCATTGCTGAGATACAACACGGACCAACAGCAACTGGGGGAGAAGGGGGTTTATCTGGCTTACACACTACAGCCCATCATCAAGGGAAACTGAGGCAGGAACTGAAGCAGAGGCCACAAAGGAACACAGCTTACTGGCTGGCTCACTGCCTCTGGCTTACCTGTCTTATATAACCCGAGACCACCTGCCCAGGGATAGCATTGCTCACAGTGGGATGGACCCTCCTCCATCGATTAGTGTGGTGGTATTGTTTTCCCCAAAATGTTGCGCACCCTAATAAATTAATCTGGGGTCAGAGAACATACAGCCACTAGATACAGAGCCAAAAATGGTGGCTAGAAAATGGGTCAGAGCAAGCCATAGCAGAAGCTGGGCGGTGGTGCAAGCCTTTAATCCCAGCACTTGGAAGGCAGAGCTAGGCAGATCTCTGTGAGTTCAAGGATACAGCCAGCATGGAGACACACGCCTTTAATCCCAGGGAGTGATGGCAGAAAGGGAAAGATATATAAGGCGTGAAGACCAGAAACTTTCAGCATTTGGCTGGTTAAGCATTCAGGCTTTTGAACAGTTCAGCTGAGAGCCATTGGGATGAGGACTCAGAAGCTTCCAGTCTGAGGAAACAAGACCAGCTGAGGAACTGGTGAGGTGAGGAAGCTGTGGCTTGTTCTGTGTCTCTGATCTTCCAGCATTCACCCCAATACCTGGCTGAGTTTGGTCTTATTAATAAGACCTGTTAAGATTCCTGCTACAAATTAGCAATAAGAAAATGTCCCACAGGCCAACCACAGGGGGGACTCCTCTACTGAGGTCGCCTCTTCCCAGGTGTGTCAGGTTTACAACTGAAGGTAACCATGAACTTTGAAACTCAGTCTGTAGTTGACCCTCAGACTAGTGACCACAGCAGCCAGAGAGCTACAGAGTGTATGTAGTCAGGAAGAGTCAGAGTTAGACAAGTTAGACAGTTAGTCAGAGGTCGAGAGACTCTGATCTACGTGTCCAATACAGAAAACGTTAGGCTTTTCTAAGACAGTGGCTCCCAGCCTCCCTGATGCTGAATCCCTTGAATACAGTTCCTTCCTCACACTGTGGTGACCCCCAGCCATAACACTGTTTTCCTTGCTGTTTCGTAACTGTAACTTTGCTACATTATGAATCACAATGTAAATATCTGTGTTTCCCGATGACTGGACCATAGGTGATCTGTGTGAAAGGGTCGTTGGACCCCAAAAGGTCATGACCTTTAGGGCTGCCCTAAGGAGACAAACAGACCTGAAACAGCTGCCTGGAATCAGGAGAATCCCTGCAAAGGTTAGTTTCAACTCCAAAAACTGAACACATTTCATGTCATGGAAAACACAAGGGAGAGACAGAAACGGGAGAGGAAGAGACATCACCTCCCAGAGTGAGAGGCCACACCAGGAAGAGACACCAAACACATCAAACTCAACACTGACACCCAACTCTACTCTCAAGACACTGGCTGGAAGGATACTGTTTGACTACCACACTGCTCCTCACTAACAGGTCCTTAAATGCACTGCTTTTCACCGAGGGAACAAGCGCGTACTGGACAGGAATCTAAGCTCCCTGGACTAACGGTCTGGGCTTTGCCGCTTTCCAACGCAAATCAGAGAAGAGTCCACAGCAGGCATTTCTGAAACTTAATTTATGGCTACCCGGTCGAAATGTCCGTCCGTTTTAAGTCTCAAGCCTGCCACGAATTCTGGAAGGGTAACTGCTGTTTGAGTTGGAGCCTCTGGGCGATTTCCTCGGTGTCCTTGAGACCTCACAGTCTTCCCACCCCAGTGTCCTTGTGTCATCTATAATGGTGATTTTCTGGTTATTCTGACCCAAATGCCTGGCAAACTCGCAACTTCAGGGAAGAAGCGTTCACTCCATCTCACGGTTTGAGGGTGTGGTACATCCTGGAAGTCAAGGCATGGTGGCTGTAGTGTGAGGTGGCCAGTCACACTGCATTCAATCAGGGAGCAGAAGGCATGCTTGCTTTCTCCTTTTCCTTGAGTCTAGGAACCTCAGCCCATGAGCTAGTGCCCATAAGCAGGGGCGGGAGAGGGGGGTCTTTCCACAGCCAGAGATATGTTCCCATGGTAATTCTAAATCCCATCAGGTGGACAATGATGAACCATCATGTCATCATAAGTCTAAAGCATAGGCAGGTGAGCGTGGACGTTTTGGCATTCACAAAGCATATGGGTGACAGTCTCACAGGGCTGCATGGAAAGATGGCCCCAGTAGAAACACCACAAAGCTTTGAGCACCTTGAACTGCGTCCTGGATGCCTTGGGGAAGCCGCACGCCGTTCCTCTGTCCAGTTTTGTCCTCATCACCTCTGCCTCAGAGTTCAGACACTCTCCAAGACAGTTCGCTAGAAGAGTAGATCCCAAATGATAGGGCTGTGTTGAGCTTTACTACACAGGCAAGAAGGGACTAGAGACTGGGGACTGGGAACTTCCTGGGCCCCCACCAAACACCATGCCTGATAGGGTTCATTTAGTCTCGCAGCAGTCCTTAGCAGTAGCTGCTCATCTCCATGTGGGATAAGGAAACTGGGCCCCTGGGCAAGGTCATAAGTGACAAGTACATTCCTTATCCAAGACCTTCAGCAGATCTCTGAGCCTTTATGTAACACGGGTTGTTTTTTCTGTACATATCAACCAGTGTCTAAGTTAGACAGAGTAAGAGACAGTAGGAAACAGAGCAAATACAACACCGTGATAAAATTCCATGACTCTGTTCTGTTTCTCTTCAATGAGCCAAGACAACTATCATCCTCAGACCACGGCCAACCTACACAGTATCTGAAAGTGTGCAATGTGAGACCTGGATAAACGGATGCTTGGCGCAGGAGGCCAAACAGCACAAACTCAGGCTGCCTTGATCACGGGTCTGAGGTGCCCCTCTGTCCAATGACTGCCCTTCATCACTTCACATGATTGTGCCTGAACACAAGAGTGTGTTGTGTTTGCAAACATCAAGCACACACAGTACTCGCCCCACCCCGGAGGCCAGCAATTCATCTAAAAGCCAGAAGCCAAAAGCAAGGAGTCCTCCAGACGGGGGGGGGGGGGGGGGGGGGGGGGGGGGGGGGGAGCCAGGAAAGCTTCAAAGGCTTACCCAGGGCTCCCCAAGCCCAGCACGGCCATGTTCTGAAATCGGCCGCTCTGGAGCTAAATGAGCAAGAGGTGAGGCGGAAGGGGCGGAGGAAGGGCTGTGTAACAGGGCTCACTGCTGGGAAACTGTAGCAAACTCTGACACCTCAGACAGGGTTTAGACACAGGGCTGGCCTCTGTAGGGAGGATGTCCTCAGGGGTCAGGGCAAAGCGTCATAGAGGACTTGCCACACAAGTCCAGGAAAGAGGACAAGCAAAGAGAACTAGTTTCCTCCAGCTGGCCCTGGGTGTGGTCAAACACACAGGTCATCCTAGCACTGGGGAACCTGAGCCTGGATGGTCACAAGTTTGAGGGCAGCCTGAGCTACATAGTGAAACAATGTATAAACATAACAAAACCAAATGAAACACGAAGTCTCTCACATTCTGGACACCAGGAGTCCAAGGTGTCCCCAGGGCTGCGCTCCCTCCAGAGGCCATAAGCGAAAGACTATTCTCCTTCAGCTTCCGGTGGACACTACCACTCCATTTTGGCCTCCAACTTCACCTGTCTTTCCAAGTGTGCGCATGCATGCATGTATGAAAGAGACAAAGAGAGTGTCTGTGTGTGTCTTTGGATTTAGAGCTCACCATTTCCCAGTAGTTTTCTCTTAACTAATACATTTACAAAGATTCAATGTTTAAATAATGCCACATTCAGCCATTTGGTAGCATGAGCGTTTTGGGTTTGTTGTTGTTATTGTTTGTAAGAGAAATTGCTCAATGTCTACTACATGGGCCTGGAAAAATGAAGAAAACTATCAGCCTGAGAGAAGAGCAGGAGGGAAGAAACAGAACCCAGTTTGGGACCTTACAGGGCCTTCTGAAAGCAGAAATCCAAGACAGAATGCACACTCAAATGTGTGTGAACCACGGATTTAGAGGAAACCAAGACACAAGACACTGTCCAAAGACACAAGAAAGAGGTACGTGGTGATGAGAGCAAAATCTCCTGTGTGCACATCACTGTGTAACTCATTTTAATTATTTTATGTGTAGTGGGGTTTTGTTTACATGTGTGTCTGTACATCACATGTGTTCCTGGTGCCCTCAGAGGCCAGAAGAAGGGGTTGGACCCCCTGGGACTGGACTTACAGATGGTTGTGAGCCAGCACATGGGTGCTGGGAATTGCACCCAGGACCTCTGGAAGAGCAACAGCCAGTGCTCTTGACTGCTGAGGCATCTACTATTAAATTTTTCCAGAGAAAAATTAGCAGGACAGGCTTTAGAGGTGAGAATTTCGGGGGGGAGGGAGGGGTGAGTCTCACAAACGAGCCAAAGAAGCCAAACACGAGAAATTGCAGGCATGTGCCACACAATGAAGTGTGGGAAGCAAACGGAGCTGGCACAGACATACCTCACACTCTACTGCAGTCCCACAAGAGTCTAGCACCTAGCAACATCAGCCATCCGAATCTGGGCCAAGGACTCTACAATGTTCACTGAAGGTCAGGAACACGTCTCAGTACCTCTCTCTATTCTTATGCGACTCATGACTGTGTGTGTGTGTGTGTGTGTGTGTGTGTGTGTGTGATTCCCTTATTATCAAGGACAAAAACAAATCTAAGGCGCTATCCACTGACTTGAGACTTGTCAGTGAGACAGTACTAGTGGGCTGTGACATGTCTCCAGCTCTAAGTGCTGGCTCCACAGGTGTGTTCCACTTGTAAAAGTCCATCCACTGTACACTTAAAATTGTGTACTTTGCTAGACGTGCATTATACTTAGTTTCAATATTTTTCTTTAAAAATTAAGCAAGCAAAGCTGGGTGGTGATGGGGCATGCCTTCAATCCCAGCACTCAGGAGGCAGAGGCAGGTGGATCTCGGAGTTTGAGGCCAGCCTGATGTACAGAGAAATTCTAGGACAGCCAAGGCTACACAGAGAAACCCTGTCTTGAAGAAAAAACACGGAATTCACTATAGCACGGAAATGGAACCAACTTAGCTATCTACCAACAGATGAACAGATATTAAAATGTGCTACAATAGAATTTTATTAGGCAGTAAAGAAACACGGAGTTGTAAAGTTTGCAGGAAAATGGATGACTCTGAAATGCTATACAAACGGGAGTGATCCAAACTCAGAAACATCCCATGTTCTCTCTTGCATGGGGATCCTAGACTTCAACGTTTGCACGTATGTGTATAAGTGGGTGTGAATGTGGGCTTAGACTATGAAACTAGAGAATCCAGAGAGACGGAGGGGGAAAAGTGGGGGATACAGAAAAGAGGGTCGGGCAAGAGAATCAAAAACAAATTTTATTTGAAAATGGTATAAACTAAAACATAACACTTTCTATGCTAATTAAAAGCAATTAATTAGCTGAAAAGATGGCTCTTTAGTTAACAGCACTAGCTGCTCTTGCAGAGGACCTAAGTTCCATTCCCAACATCCACATGGTGGCTCACAACTGTAAGTCCAGTTCCAGGGGTTCTGACACCCCCTTCTGACCTCCACAGGCACCAGGCATGCATCCGGTACACATCCATAAATGTAGGCAGGCACTCATATACATAAAATAAAAATTTTAATTAATAAATTTTAAAAGCTAAACAATGAATGAATCAATATTGATTTATAGCCTCCTGCCTGTTTACTGGAGATAATACTGCCCCTGTTCAGTGTGCATGTCCTGTCTGGGGATGTCAATCCCTGTCATCAAGCAAGTTTAACACCACGTGACTTCATGGAAAAGTCTACATAACATGCTTGCAAAGAGCTCTGGTTTCTCCTGAGTGTGAGTAACAGTCATGCTTTCATAAGTGCTCTCCTAGGTTGCAAGAGACTTGGTACCCTGCCCAAGGCTGAACTCTCAACTGCAAGCAAGGAGAGAGGTCCCCGAAAATACAGCTCTGTGTTTATAGCTGAAACCAAAGGCCAAAAATGGGTTTTCCAGAAGCAGTGGGTGGAGGAGGGGCAGGCTGTCAACATCCCAGAGAGGTTGCTTGTTCCAGCCACCTACTATGCTGTCTTGTCATGGAAACAGCAGATTTAAACAGGTGTCAGAGCAGGCAAGGGGCCCCACAAATGGGAAATGAAGAGCTAGACAGCTGGCAGGAGAGCCAGGGTTACAGACTTAAGTGGTCCCCAGACTTGGGGAGCCTGCTCTACTTCACCTCACACACACTTAAGCATCCATCTGCCTCTGAGAGCACACACACACCCCATATATAAAACCTCTCAACAGGAAATTTCTCCCATTCTTAAGTGGTCTTGCCTAAATAAAATACCTTTGACAGACCACTCTGAGCTATTCCGTGGTGTTAAATGAGGAGAAAAAGAATGAGCCCCTTATTCTATAATAAAGTCTGCTTGGCAGAGTGCTGTCACATGGCCACGCGGGCTGCCCAGCAGGACAAGAAACAGATGAGAAGGAATGGGGAACAAAGTGGCCTTGACAGAGACAGCATGGGACCTTAGGGACAACCCATGCCAGCCCCGTGACCACCCACATGGTGTCACCGGAGAATGAGCATGTATCTTATCACATCTAAGTTCTGTGACCTTCTGCACATCACCAAGACTCTCTGTTCTCTACAGTCTCATCTGTGAAATGGATACTTCTTGAAAATGTTTTAAAAGATTTATTTTTACTTATGTGTGAGCACAAGTGTATGGCATGTGTGTGCAATTGCCTCACACCAGAAGAAAGCTTCGGATCCCCTGGAGCAGGAAGTGCTCTTAACTACTGAACCATTTCTCCAGTCCCTTGAAGATTTTAATTAAGGCATATACAAAGTATCCAAAGGTCCACAAGAATGGAGAAGTTCAATGGATAAAAGCAGCTACTCTAAAGAGCATACACATGCATACCCCTGTTGATGTATCCATTACTTCCTTGAAGACAGGATTCCTCACTCTTTGCCCAAAACAAAGTAAAAAATGAAGGGAAACATTTTATGTGAACATCTCATTCAGCTCAACAACAATGCCCACCTGCCCTCCCACAAACTTCAGACTAGGGGAGGCAGCTGTCCATCTCCACACACTCCCATCACCAGAGTCCTGCTTCACCTGAGGGCCAGAGCAATGGAGACAGCCAGGGTTGAAACCTCTTAAAACCGTGAGCCAAAACAAACTGTTCCTACTTTAAACTGCTTTCTCCAGCATGTGTCACAGCTCTCAAGTTCTGACACACCTCTACACTGGCAAGAGGTCTGGAAGGCCGTGTGACAGTTGAAATCAAGGACCAGCTTAGGAGATGGGACAAGCTCAGTGGTGGAGCTTTGTGAAGCATCTGTGAGGCTGTGAACTCAATTTCCAGTGCAGGTGGCAGGAAG